>NW_021697799.1:844244-963204 GCF_005190385.1 Monodon monoceros | reverse complement strand
GTCCCCTGCATCGGCAGGCAGACTCTCAACCACTGAGACACCAGGGAAGCCCAAGTGATTAAGATTTCTGTGGATAGATTTGGAGGTTTTTGAGCAGGGCTGTGACATGATTTTTCTTTTACTAAAGTGTGATACTATTTTGACACGGTGACATTCACTGCCAGGTAGCAAACAGTTTTTAGAAGGAAAGAAGGGAAGCAGGAATACCACTTTTGAAATTATCGCAGGAGTCCAGTACAGAGAATGTGGGGGCATGTTCATAATGACCCTGAATAGTGGGAAATTTGGTATAAATTTTATGTAGATTCATAGAACATGAAAACAGATTACCTGTTGAATGTTAGAGGAATAAAGAAAACTCTTTTTAATGAGATCTTAATATTCTCTTTCAACTATTAATTTACAGATTTGTGGTAATAACGGTTTTAATTTTTCCTCTGTCAAACCTCAGGATGAAAGAAAAAATAACAAATAACTTCTCTCTAATTCTTGCCCTCATTCCCCACTGTGTTATCCTTTTCTACTCAGATGTACATATATACCGCTTCACATAATTATATATTTTTGTATGGAAAAAAATTGAACATTAGATGCCTGATGAGCATCACAATAAACTTTTCTTGTAAGTAAACTTCCTTACAGTGCCAGACATAAAATATCAAGGAGTCCTGTATCACTTTTCCATAGACATCAATATTTCTATCTGCTGCTCAGCAGAGTTCTGTATTCAGTGATATAACAAAGTCATTTGCAGTGAAGTTGCCTGGTGAGAGAGAAGATGACAGTCTCTTTGTCTTTTAAGTAACTGAAAAATGTTTCAGCAAGCAAGACAAATTTCACAGTGCTTTAATTCATTTTTCTCCTTTCTAAGTGACATAAGAAGATTGCAAACCCAAGAAATGTCCTTCTAACTACTAGAAAAGAAAAGACATCTTTCTCCATTCTTCTAATATCTGAATACTGAGTATTGTAAGAGAGAATGTCTAATTCATGTACTGCAAAATTGTTGATCTTGTTTTACATTTTTGGACAGTAAACCTTGAAAAACAAATTAAATAGTCTCTCCCTTATCCCCATGTAAATTTCCATACAGTAATTGTACTCACATGAAATACCTGTGCTGTAGGCCTTGAAGAATAATTGGAATCTCAGAAAAGGAGGACTGGTGAGGACACCCAAAGAGGAGTGAGAAATGGAAAGCATAGAGTAAGTGCTGTCAAAGAAAACTTGTATCCAATTCAGTTAAGCAGGCAAGAAAAACGTTATTCAAGATTATTGCAATAGGGATTGAGACTATTGCAATAAGGAGAAAGATCGAATTAAACTACACTGAAACAAAAGCGGAAGTGTTTGCAGGGAGATCAGCTCGGTGCCTTGTGACCACCTAGAAGGGTGGGATAGGGAGGGTGAGAGGGAGATGCAAGAGGGAAGAGATATGGGGATATATGTATATGTATAGCTGATTCACTTTGTTATAAAGCAGATACTAACACACCATTGTAAAGCTATACTCCAATAAAGATGTTAAAAATAAAAAATAAGAAAAGCGGGCGTGTTGGTAATGGTTTTTAAGCACTAGAGTGAGCTATTGGAACAGTACTGGGAGGGTTTAGAAAGGAGATTGGTCAACGTGATTAAGCCATCTGTGTTTGCTAGTTGGTGCTTAGCAGTTAGGCTCCTACCTTATCCAAGAGACTGGGAGACAGGGGACTTATCTCCTTAATTATTTTTCAAAGGGATGGATCTCAGGTCCTTGAGAAAGACATTCCTGGGTTATAAACCTGGCAGGAGGTTGGGAGAAGATTTATAACAAAATGGGGCAGGGGAAAAGAATTGCAATTGCAAGTTATCTTAAGTAAATGCTCTAAGGAAAGGGAGGTTGAGGCCTACAGTCAGGAAGAAGTTCTTTAAAAGTTTAGTCAAGCTGAGGGGAACATTAAGTATGTCTATGTCAGTGCAGAAGAAACATGGCTGGAGAAGCTGGTGTGCAGAAGATTATGAAGTCTGAAGACCCTTATTTTGAAAGGACACCCTCAAAATACTATTTAAATGATTTACTAGTGTTGATATGGAGGGTAGGGTGAAGGGTAGAAAGACAAAACCAGAGGAAATTCTGTAGGAAGCTACTACAGTAGTCAAAAGCACCAGTCAGTAAAGACCTATTATGGGGACTTCCCTGGTGATGTAGTGGTTAAGAATCCACCTGCCAGTGCAGGGGACACGGGTTTGATCCTTGGTCCAGGAAGATCCCACATACCATGGAGCAACTAAGCCCATGTGCCACAACTACTGAGCCTGTGTGCCAAAACTACTGAAGCCCTTGAGCCTAGAGCACACACACCAAAACAGAGAGTAGCCTCCACTTGCTGCAACTATAGAAAGCCCACGTGCAGCAGCGAAGACCCAACGCAGAAAAAAAAAAAAAAAAGACCTATTAATGATGTCAGAGGCTATATAAAAGACAGAGTATTTCTCTATTATCAATATTTATCTATCATCTATATCTCTATCTAGATCATCTACCTATAAATTATCTATTTATTATCTACATTTATTTCTGATAGCAACCAAACTTTTCTGTCATTTTAAACTGAATTTTGTTTATTTTGATTATCCTGTATCTGTTGGCATTTGAAATAGCCACACAGGGCCCACAGATTTAAGACAGATGTCTGTCAGTTAAAATAACAGATGAATAAAACTCTTGAGCCACTGAGTTACTGAAGATTATAATTACTGTGTCATTAGAGTTCCTAGAGATCATATAATTCCCGTCCATTTTCTGGATGGTGACCTAATGGTTTTGCTTCTGACATGAAGAATGCTCATGGCAAATTAATCCACTAGAGAAAGGTGAGTGACAATGTACTGCCAGCAGTCATGACTTCCTCTTCTTGGCTACCATTTAGTCTCTTGGGGAATTTAATTGTGTCTGTCTGCATAACAGATAGTACAACTACAGCAGGAACAAACGTTAGATACGTAGACTGTCACATGATTGCTTAACTCTGAAGCATACTCAAGAAAGTTCATTTAGGATTCCTAAATGAATAAAATTGTCAGTCGTAGTTAACTCTAGAACAGTTTAAGGAATAGTTTTTATGACACTGAAAAAAAATGTTGCCATACTTACTCTGATTTTAAAAATCACACTGATTCAAAGCTATATTAAAATTTTATTTCACTATTTTTTGTAGGTCTTCTCTTTTCTGGGATTTGTTTTTGTCCTTGTATTTCTTTGAAATAAGCAAGGCGGCTCATGACAGAATAAATGTCTATTTAGGCTAACTTTGGGAAACAAATGTGATATACAGGACCAATGGCCCAGACATGGATGGAATACATTTACCTCTAAGTTGGTCATAGTTAGAACTGGTTTGGCAAAAACTTAATCTTATGCCATTCTTAGTTTGATTTTGTGTTGAAATGCGTCATCTTCATCCTGACCACATTCAGACACTGTATTTCAGTAGATATGTGTGTATGTGAATGTACTTCGGTGTAATACAATGAGAAAAAATATTCTACTTTGCATGTGAGAGTTAAAAAATAAGAGGTCAAGAACTGAGGTTAGATGTGAAACACTGAGGTGCAGAATTCTTGACCTTTAGCTCCTGTGACTTATTATTGATTGTTGAGCTGCTTGTCATGGGAAGACTGAGCAAGACTCAGGCCAGTCAGAGGTCAAACTTTGAAGACACAAAGAGCACTTTTTGCTTACAGAATATTGTTTTAAAAAGGCTTGGGTTTTGTAACTTTTTAAATTGTGTATAAAACTATTTTCACTGTTTAGCAGTATAAATGAATTGTGTATTTAGATTCATTTGGCACATATGTGGGCTACTGTAGTTCAGAAATTCTGAAAAACAAAACATTATCATGTAAATATTTGTTATTTTAGGGAGTACTAGCAGTAAAATAAGTTGACTATAGAGTATCAGATTTATGTAATAGTTTATGCATTAAGGTAAATTCCATCCAAAGAGTCCACATTTTGCTGGTAGTCAATTAATAGACTCCTGAAGGAGAGAACACACAGAGTTGATTTCATTTTCCATTAATGATTAGAACATATTCATTCATTCCTTTAACAAATATGCATGTAACATCTACTGTGTACCACATAGATGGGATACAGTAAACTTCTAGTTTAGAACTGTGCCTAGTAAACAAAGAGAAACAAAAAAGTTGGTCATCATTCTATGGCAATATTGTATATTTTAAGACTATTATTGTATAAGCACTTATTGTGTTTCAGTAAGCTACAGGAATGTATGTTTTCAAGTGGTAAAACTTTGCTTGATCTCCTGCCTCAGATGAAGATAATCAAAATTATGATATTGGAAAAATAGTAAAGCGAATGGCTAGTTGTTAAAAGGGATTATAAAGAATTGCATATATTTTATGCCCAACTTGTTTTTCAAAGAAAATATTTTCATTACTGAATATTAATGTGTAAGAATTAAAAGTTCAGTGTGGAAACATTGTATGTCTATTTTTAGGGTAATTTTTTGTGAGTTTGGAGATAATTATATGTCCATGAAATCATCATAGGGTAATTTTTCTAGTCTAACATATGTAAATGTGAGCAAACTTTTCCAATGAACTGTTTTGGTAGCTTTGTAGTAAAACAAGTGAGTGTATGTGTGAGTCTATTCTGACCTTTATTATTTTTTTTCTATACATACCCCAGAACTACACTTTCCAGATTACTATGGTTTTATAGTAAGTCTGTATATGAGGTAGTGTAAGTCAGCAAATTTTGTTCTTTTTAAAAATTATCTTGGTTATTCTATGTCCTTTGCCCTTCCATATAATTTTTTAGAATCACCTTATCAGTTTCTCCTAAAGTGTTGTTACTGTTTTGATTGAGGTTGCATGAATTTATAGAACATTTGGGAGATATTGACATCTTAATTCTATTGATTCCAGTCCATTATTACACTATACTTCTTCTCTTATTTAGGTCTACTTTGTTTGATCAGAATTACCTTGTGGTTTTCAGTTTAGAATCCAGTGCATCTATCATTAGATTTATTTATAAGTATTTTTATGTTTTCTTATTGTTGAAAATGCTATTATTTTAAATTTTATTTTTCAATTATTCATTAGTAATACATAGAAATACAATTGTGACATTGCTAAATTTACTATTTCTTGTGGTTCATTTGTAGAGTCCTTGAAATTTTCTGTCAACTGAGAATAAGGCAATTTTATTTTTCCCTGTCTAGTATTTGAGGTCATTTTGTTTTCTTTTACTGACTAGGACTTGAAGTACAAGTTGAATAGAACTGGTGGGTGCAGATGTCTTTTACTTCTTCTGGAATATAGGATCAAGGTGTCTAAGGTTTCACCATTAAGTTTCACGTTAGTTGAGACATTTATGAAGACACCCTTTATCAGATCGAGGAAGTTCCTTCTATTCTTAGTGTGCCGACAGTACTTTCATGACTGTGTTGAATTTTTTCAAAAGTCTTGATGCATCTATTAAGATGATTATGAGTTTACTCCTTTATTCTGTTAGTTTGGTAAATTACTTTGATTTTTGGATGTTGAAACAAACTTACATTCTTGGAATAAATACCACTTGGTCTTGTTTTATTATATGTTTTAAATATTGCTGAATTCATTTGCTAATATTCTTTCCATCTATGGTCATGAGCATATTGATATCTTATAAATATAGGCATTCTTATAAAGTCTTGTCACGTTGGTGTTGCCTTATTAGTCTCTGAATGTGTTTGTGAAAGGTTGATATTATTTCCTCCTTATGAGTTTGATTAAATTTACCAATATATTCCCTGGATGTGCTGTTTTCCTACTTAATTATGAATCAACTCATAAAACTTCTCAATTATGGATTCAATTTCTTTAACAGATTTAAGGTCATTCAAATTTTCTTTTATTTCTACTGTGTCAGTTTTATAACTGTGTATCTCTCAAGGAAAGTCTGTTTATCAAATAGTGCTTAAAAATTGGATATCTACATAGATGAAAATTAATGTTAACTTCTACCTCAAATTTTACATAAAATTAATTCAATTTGAATCATGTACATAAACATAAAAGCTAAAACCATTAAGCTTCTAGTAAAACCAGGAGATACATTTTTGACCTTGGAGTAGCAAACACTTTGTAGACAGGACACAGAAAATAGTAAGTATAAAAGGAAAAAAATAATAAATTGAAATTTATGAAAACTAAAATCTTTTGCTCAGTTCATGTGGCTCAAAATCAAAAAACAAACAACCTAATCAAAAAATGGGCAGAAGACCTAAATAGACATTTCTACAAGGAAGACATACAGATGGCCAAGAGGCACATGAAAAGATGTTCAGCATCACTAATTATTAGAGAAATGCAAATCGTAACTACAATGAAGTATCATCTCACACCAGTCAGAATGGCCATTATCAAAAAATCTACAAACAACAAATGCTGGAGAGGATGTGGAGAAAAAGGAACCCTCATGCACTGTTGGTGGGAATGTAAATTGATACAGCCACTATAGAAAACAGTATAGAGGTTCCTTAAAAAACTGAAAATAGAACTACTATATGACCCAGCAATTCCACTACTGAGCATATAACCTGAGATAACCATAATTCAAAAAGACACATGAACCCCAATATTTATTGCAGTACTATTTACAATAGCCAGGACATGGAAGAAACCTAAATGTCCATCGACAGAGGAATGGGTAAAGGAGATGTGGTACATATATACAATGGAATATTATTCAGCCATTAAAAGGAACAGAATTGGATCATTTGTAGAGATGTGGATGGACCTAGAGACTGTCATACAGAGTGAAGTAAGTCAGAAAGAGAAAAACAAATATCGTATACTAACCCATATATGTGGAATCTAGAAGAATAGTGTAGATGATCTTATTTGCAAAGCAGAAAGAGACACAGACATAGAGAATGAATGTATGGATACCAAGGGGGAAAGTGTGCGTGTGAGGAATTGGGAGTTGGGATTGACACATATATACTATTGATACTGTGTTTAAAATAGACACGTAATGAGAACGTACTGCATACCATGGGAACTCTACTTAGTGCACTGCGGTGATCTAAATGGGAAGGAAATACAACAAAGAGGGGATATATATCTATGTATGCCTGATTCATTGTGCTGTACAGTAGAAACTAACACAACATTGTAAAGCAACTATACTCCAATAAAAATTAATATTAAAAAAAATTGCTCTTTAAGGCACCCTGTTAAAAAGATGAACGAGTAAGTCACTGACTGGGATAAAATATAAGCAATGCACATACAAGATTTGTATCCAGAATAAAATGTACTCTTACAAAAAACCCAATGAAAAACCATATACAAAATACCTGAAAAGACTGTTCTCAAATGAATATAGACAAATGAACAATAAATACATGCAAATGTGGTCAACATTGCCTTAATTAGAGAAATACAAATTAAAACCATAATGACATACCACTATGCTTCCTCTAGAATGGCTAAAATTAAAATTACTGAAAATACCAAATGTTGGTGAGGGTATGGAACAGCCAAGACATTCAAAGATTTTTGTTGGAACTGTAATGTGATACAACCATCTTGGAAAACAGTTCGGAATTTCTTCTAAGCTTGTACATTCACCTCCTCTATATCCCAACAATTCCACTTCTAGGTATTTAGCTGAGAGAAATGAAAACTTATGCCAATAAGCAGACTTTTAGAGATACATGTATAGCAGCTTTATTCATGATAATCAAGAAATGGAAGCAACACAAATGTCCATCAACAGAACAATGGATCAGCAAATTGTAGCTTAATCATAGAATTTAGCAGTAAAACTGAATAATCTACTGACACACACAATAATATGCATAAATCTCAAAAGCATTATGCTAGATTATAGGAGCCAGACTCAAATGTGTACTTACTGCATAATTCTATTAATGAGAAGTTTTGGAAGGGGCAAAACTGATATATTGGAGTAGAAATAAGAAGTGGGATTTCCTCTGTAGAAAGAAGGTTTAGGCTAAAGGGATATTAGGGAACTTTATGGGGTGATGGAAGTATTCTATATGAGGATAAGGATGTGGATTACACAGTTGTTGCATTTGTTAAAACTCATCATATTATTCAACCAAGATGTGTGCATTTTACTGTATGAAAATTGCATCTCAATTTTTTTTAAATAAAAGAAAAAATTATTTAATTATAAAAAAGTGTATCAATGTGAAAGATAATACATTTTACTGTACTATGCAAGGAGAGCATTCAACTTTAAGGGATTTGTATGTATGTTGAACAATGTCAAATTACTGTACATAGGAAAGAGAATAGAAATGTCTATAAAATAGTCCATCTCCTGTGCAAAATTAAGTCAGTGAAAATGTGTTATAATTTCTGTGCACAATCAACCAAATGTTGCTATTTAAAATGTACTTTGATAGTACAAAGGAATCACAGCCCCATGTTCATATATGTAACTGTCTTAAGATAGTAAAAGTTTTATTTTTATTTAAATAATTCTTACAAAATTTTTGTTTTACCTTTTCTGACAAAGGCAAATTATTATTAAATAATTTCAGAAACCCTAAATATGTACCTAAAGAAACTTTTCAAAGTTTCCCTTGATTTTACCTTTGAGCTGAAATATCATTGTCTTTGGCATTTTAAATATTATTTTAAGTTTTACTCATTTTAATTTAAATATCACTTTTATCATTTAACTTTGAGTATCAATTTTTTA
Source organism: Monodon monoceros (assembly GCF_005190385.1). NCBI lineage: Eukaryota > Metazoa > Chordata > Mammalia > Artiodactyla > Monodontidae > Monodon > Monodon monoceros. Next base: position 954,476 of record NW_021697799.1, on the reverse strand, counting down.
TTACTAATATATCATCAAAACCATAAGGAAGATGTATGTATGTATGGAATATTTTTTAAGTAATACAGTTTGAAAAAGTAACTTCAGAGCAGAGAAAAGTAAAATAAAAGAATATTTTTTAAGTAATACAGTTTGAAAAAATAACTTCAGAGCAGAGAAAAGTAAACTAAAAGAAATGATGTTGGAAAGAAGAAAAATTAATGAAAGAGGTCTTAAATATATCTTAATTCTTAAGATCTTAGTTTTTATACCTCGGAGGAACATGTTTTTCTTTTTGTTTCTCAATTATTTTTCTACTGTAATAAACAATGCAAACATGAAATAGTTTAAAGGATTTAGTCTTTGATTCTTAATTTTCCAAAAATCTATACCACCAATAGTGCTGCAATTACAAATGACTTTTCATTGTGACATGAGAATTTGCTGTCTTCATTCTCTTCTTCTATCTGTGAGATAGTTAACATTTTCACATTATTTTGACATTACCATTAATAAATTGATTATAACATTCAAATGTACAGCTGATATAACTTCGGTTCTGATTCACCATTTGCATCTTAATAACTATTAAAAAATGAATGCACCACATAAGTGTTACACATGATAATTGGTAGAACTCCATCATTTCAATCTGCAGGTTAGGGATAAAGATGTTTGTGGTAATGAAATTTTCATGCTTTACATTTCATTACAAAGTATGTTTGAACTCTATGACAAAAATCACAGCAAGATCCTTTTTGACCCACCTCCTAGAGAAATGGAAATAAAAACAAAAATAAATAAATGAGACCTAATGAAAATTAAAAGCTCTTGCACAGGAAAGGAAAACATAAACAACATGAAAAGACAACTCTCAGAATGGGAGAAAATATTTGCAAATGAAGCAACTGACAAAGGATTAATCTCCAAAATTCACAAGCAACTCATGCAGCTCAATATCAAAAAAACAAACAACCCAATCCAAAAATGGGCAGAAGATCTAAATAGATATTTCTCCAAAGAAGATATACCAATGGCCTACAAACACATGAAAGGAGGCTCAACATCACTAAGCATTAGAGAAATGCAAATCAAAACTACAATGAGGTGTCACCTCACACCAGTCAGAATGGTCATCATCAAAAAATCTACAAACAGTAAATGCTGGGGAGGGTGTAGAACAAAAGGGAGCCTCTTACACTATTGGTGGGAATGTAAATTGATACAGCCACTATGGAGAACAGTATGATGGTTCTCTAAAAAACTGAAAATAGAACTACCATACGACTCAGCAATCCCACTACTGGGCATATACCCTGAGAAAACCATAATTCAAAAAGTCATGTACCACAATGTTCATTGCAGCTCTATTTACAATAGCCAGGACATGGAAGTAACCTTAGTGTCAATCGACAGATGAATGGATAAATAAGATGTGGCACATATATACAATGGAATATTACTCAGCCATAAAAAGAAATGAAATTGAGTTATTTGTAGTGAGGTGGATGGACCTAGAGTCTGTCATACAGAGTGAAGTTAGAAAGAGAAAACAAATACTGGATGCTAACACATATATATGGAATCTGAAAAAAAAAAAAAAGGTTCTGAAGAACCTAGGGGCAGGACAGGAGTAAAGATACAGACGTAGAGAATGGACTTGAGGACACAGGGAGGGGGAAGGGTAAGATCGGACAAAGTGAGAGAGTGGCATGGACATATATACATTATTAAATGTAAAATAGATAGTTGGAAGCAGCCACCTAGCACAGGGAGATCAGCTCGGTACTTTGTGACAACCTAGAGAGGTGGGATAGGGAAGGTGGGAGGGAGATGCAAGAGAGAGGAGATATGGGGATATATGTACATGTATAGCTGGTTCACTTTGTTATAAAGCAGAAACCAACACACCATTGTAAAGCAATTATACTCCGATAAAGATGTTAAAAAGAAGTATGTTTGACTGGAAATGTATACAATTTTATTTTCTTGAATAAGGCATGTGTGTTATCCCTTATCTAATTCCTCCTCTGAAAATTATAAAGAACATTCAGCTAAATATGTTTGCATTTGACAGTTTAAATATACTTTGTCCCAAGATATATTCAATTCTGCTCTTACCTTAACGTGGCAGCAACTTGTTTCTTCAGAAGGAAGAAAATAGATATTTTCATTCTCTCAAAGTAGTCAAAGAAGGCATCTTTGCTCACATATTTAATGGTTGATTTCTATGAGCTTTGTTTATCGACAGAAAACCAAGTTCAATATTTACTCTTCAACGTTAATTAGAAAAATAATTTAAAATAAGCAATTAATATCATAGTAACATGCATTTATTAAATAGTATTTCTTGCATAATATTACAATACTGATCATGTATTTCAGTGAAATTTTTCATTTTGTAAATCTCTTGGGAAAGCATGGCACCACTTGTAATTACAGAAGTCTCAGAAAGCTCAGTATTTCCTGTTAGCTAAGGTGTAGATTTTGATCAAGGCTCCACCTTTTAGAGTCCCACTGAATGTTTCATATGGGATCATTTCATGTAAGTGTAGAGGCAAATATTAGAACTCATTCATAAAGGTTGTGGTGGCAGAACAGTAGAATTGTGTCTTAGTGTCAGGACCACCTAGTGGTGGTGGTGATCCCCAGTGGAAAGTGTAGCAGCATACTCTAAATACACTATTTCTCAGTTCTCACTTTGGGAGTAATTTCTTCTACCTGGCTTGCTTTCCTTCCTTTTCACTCTAAAAACTGTTTCAAGTTTCCGTTGCTTTCTGCAAAAAGAGCTCAGTGAGAATGATTTCCTCTTTGACATCTTATACAAACACCTGTTAAATAAAATAGACAAAAGCTCTTATTCTTACAGGAACATATGTTACAGTTATTAATTAATATGAAATTAAATCCTAGCACCCTTACATGTACGGATGGTGTATAGTTTAAAAGTAAGTGATAATTTATTTTTTTAATTCTTTAAGATTTTTAACTGATTTCAATTAGAATTAGTTATGAACTTTAAACATATTTCTCTGGGATTGTGTAAATTACATTGTATTAACATAACCAATAATCTGACCTATATTATAAATGTATAAATATAGGATTACCTACCTGCAGGTCTGCTTTTCTTCTTTCTTCCTTCATTCACACTTATACAAGACCTCAGCTGTGTTAGTGATGCATGTAAATTAACCCTACTCTTGAGTATTTGAAGTGTAAAATGTTAAATAACATGAATTCACTTGCTACATTCTTGCTACATACTTGCTACAAAAGTAATGAGCGATAGAATGAGAGGAGGCCATAACTGTGTCTCTTTCCATGGAATCTGCAAGCCTGAGAGATTAGGCGATTTGCTTAGAATCTTGTTGTGGAGGGATGTGTTTATGTAGGGGTTGGGGTAGTAAGAAAATAAGATTTTCTCCCTAAGCCTATGAAAAGGTTTTGTACAATACCTTAGATGTTTTGTGAAAGACTACTTCCTCCATTTTCCAGAGCCAATCAAATTCACTATTACATACTTCCGGTAAGCAAGGGTTTAATTATGAAAAGGAAGATTTTGAAACAAACAAGCAAACTTACACCTCTCTACTGTGACTGGATTGTAATTGTTATTCCCTTTAAAGAATATAATTTTTGTTAAGCATTTCATTTTTATTTTCTTTCTTTGTTTCTTTTTTTTTTTTTTTGAGAGAGAGATACTCTTTCTAAGTATGGTTATTTCAACTAGAAGAATCACAATTATTTGTCCTTAAAGTGCAATTTGATAACGTTATGGTCTTGGAAAGTGGCTATGCTCTTTGAATATAGTAGCTTATTATATTCTCATAATACATACACATAATTATTTTTCCTACTTTTTTTTTTGTCCTCTCTAATATTCAGGTATGATAACATACAAGTGAAAATCTACTCACACCTGATTAGTGGTTCAAGGAATAGCAGCAAACTCAACCTCTCCCTATTTCTCAAAATTATTAGATGACTTTGATTTCCCTCATAAACTATGGAAATACTATTTGGATATTTTATTTTTGACAACTCAGTAACATACATACTGACAATGTACATTGACTCTTGAAGAAGAACTTTCAAATATATTCAAAATTTTTATTGTTTATATTTAAAATCTACATAAATGTCATTTAAATTTTATTATTTTTATGCCAGTGTGGTTGCAATAATAGGAAAGAGGCTTAAATCTTAGTGCCTTAGATTATAAAAATAAAAAAGTTATTCATTATAAACAAATGTATCCATATTCCTCTGATGATCTCAAAAAGAATATATTGTACTATTGTTGACTTTAAGTGCAATTAAACTACTGAACAAAAACAATTTTAATAAATTATCTTACATTTTGTCTTCTATTAATATTTGATGTGTCAGGGAATCTGGAATATATTTAAAGGGAATTTGGTTTTAGTTTCCTATTCAAACCATGAGAATTTTGGTCACTGACATCACTCTTTAAATATTTTCATTAGTGTCAATAGATAAAAGTAAGAGAAATGAAATAAATAAGTATATACTCATCAAATTTTATATTTTAGGATCTCCAACAACACTTGAAATGTTTGGAACATTTCTCCAAACCTGGAGTGGAAATTTAGTAGAATATCTGCTCCTATTGCAATGACATTTGATACATGGCTTATGTCCAAAGAAGGACAAATTAAAAGGCATGTTTGTACCAATATGAAAAAAGCCTCCCTGACCATTAATGATAGGATTACATGATAGGGCAATCTAATATCTTACTCATGTTAGTGAGATAACATTTTCCATATTTTTATAACTATGTATGAGAGTCATTTAGGCCTTTCAATAATGAGATAGATAATCTGGGAGTTGTGGCAGTTATTGTTTGGTTACCATATGACCTGAGATACTGGCAAAGGAAGAAGGTAATAGGTATGCAGAAATAAGCAAGAGAGGAGTGTGTGTGTCCATGTCTATGTGTGTTAGAGAGAGTGAAAGGAGAAGGGGAGGGATAAGGAAACAGAGAGAGAGAGAGAGAGAGAGAGAGACAGAGAGAACTCCCCAGTTTTCTGATCCCTGTCAGGTATTGATTCTTTCCCTTCTGTGAATTTTTGGCCAGGCTGCCTTCCTGCTAATGGTTCCCATTATAAATAATTGTGCTCAAACCTAAATGTGTTTTCACACATAGTAGTTATAAAGTGGTAGTCCAAGTCATTGCAGGAAGAAGAGAATGATAAGATTAGCTAGTATTTGTGTAATCCTTAAACTGTTAGCATACTTCTTTTACACACAAAAATTAATTTTATCTTTCTAATGACCATATGTGACTGGTAAATTTAAAATTATTTTCTCCACTTTACAGATTTTCATTTCAAGCAAACTCTTACAATGGTGAGAACAAACCAATGAGCCCAGTCACTAACATTTAACGTACACTTTCAGTTTAAAGGTAGAGTGTCTGTTAATGTTAGGGTCAGATAAATTTGGGAGAGGATATAAAAGCATGAATGCAACTAGAAATATTTAACCTTTTTTAGTGTTAGAGCAACTATTTTAAGGAGCATAGGTCAAAGTGCAAACAATAGCTACAGAATACTCTCATTTGAGCTACTACTCAACTACAAACTACAAATAGGCACTGATTTTTAGTAAGTGTTTAGTATAAGCAGGATGAAAGACTGAAAGACTTTCTGAAACTGAAAGACTAAGAAAAGTGCAAAGTCTTAATTTAGTTTGTTTATCATAACTGAGTTGTTTTTAGTACATCAAATAACTAGGCACTCCCATATTTCATATACTTCAGTTATAAGAGTAACAAGTAATTGAAAGTTATACTTTTACTGATTTCCACCTCTAATACTAGTTTTACATAATGTGATTATAATCATAGTTCAAGTAAAATTGTACATACCTTTATTAGTAACTTCATTTTGTCTGGTTTTCTGATAAGCCAGAATCACTGAAAAATAATAAAATGGAAACATTTGAACCTAAACATCACTCAGATAAAGTTATTATTAACAATTTTGTTTTTGTCTCTGCTTTTGGTGTTTTTTGCTATATGAAATATTGCTAGTTTTGAAATCAATTTGTAATAATTTATTTTGAATTAGTTATGCCAAGACCTTCACAGGTCTTCCTAGGTTAATGACTTTTTAAAAAGGAAATATTGAAAAGATATATTTTAATTTAAATAATGGTTCAGTTTCTCTTATGTGAATCAAAAGATGGAAAATAGCATTACTCAAGCTCTTTCATTATAAAGACAACTTAAAAAAAAAACTGTTCTGTGAATTGATTAAGAAATATGTGTTTAGTAAATCTTATCTGAAGTATAAATAGCTGTAGAAATAATCCAAATTATTTACTACATGTGTAATTGAACATTACTTGCTAAATTTTTAGCAATTAAAAAATACCATTCAAATCTGAGATATAGACAAGGATCAAGAGACACTTCATGGCAAAGGAAGGGAGGCAACAAAAGCAAATGTAGAAGCAAGGTCAAGTTTGGTCTCCATTTCAATAATTCACTTTAATATTATACATTTTGATTCTTGATTTTATCTTTTAACTGAATGAAGTAAGATAAGCAAAAAAATGTATTACACAACTATCCCTTCTTAAGATATAAATATTTATTAATTTCTTTACCTGTTGGAGTTTGATTGCATGCAATTTTTAAAGATTTGTTTATCTGTGAGTGATATATTTGTGAGTTACTGAAGAGATAATTATATCATTTATGTTCATCACAAATAAATGAGAGCTCAGCTGAATACAAAACTCTCAGATCAAAAAAATTTTGGCCTAAATTCTGTAGTAATTTCTTCATTCTTCTGAAACTTTGTGATGCCAAACAGCAACTGTCCAGTTTGAAAAAAAAACAATTTTGTGTTTTGTCCAGTTACTTGTCATCCTTGAAGTTGGAAAAATGATAGGGTTTTTCTAGATGATTATTTTATTTTCAAAAGACAGAATCAGAATTTTAATGTACATATTCAATATATTTTTCAACTTGATAATTTTGGGGGCTATATAGATTTTATGATAGTTTTTCCAATATTTTATGTTCTTCTTTGAAACTCTTCTATTCCCTATCCTTCATGGCTGTTATCCATTATCTCATTGTTTTCATCCTATTGTCATTTCCCTTTGCATACCATAAAGATTTCTCATGATGTTTTCCATTTAATTAATTTTCTAGTAGTGTGAATCCTGCACTTTCCTTCCCTGTTTTAATTCTACTATTACACGTTAAGTATAGTCTGCTGTTGTTCCTTATTGTACCAGTCTTTGATAAACACTTTTAATTTCTATTTATTGTCATTTGATCCAAGTTTCCTTTCTCCTTAAGACTCTTTCTTTCAGATAGAAACAGATTGTGTTTTCTCTCAGTGTATTAAGTATCTAAACATAGTTTTCTTCAGTTGCTGCTAGCAAAACATTTTCCAATATGTGTCATTTCTTTCATTTTGAGGGAAGAAAAGGTAGTTCTTACATCTAGTTTCCAAAGGCCTTAAGTACTTCTGACAACCTCATTCAAGACCATAGTCAGTAGAATAGGTGACACAACCTGCAGTATCCTAAGCTCAGTACCAATGGTATCATCAAGCAAGCTGCTGGTATAATGTCCAGAGGTGCCAGTAGTGTCTAATTGAGTCAGCTCTGTCATGTGAATTTGCTTTTATAACAGGTGGTATGATTCTAAATCTAATTATCTGCCAAAAATCTTGTAAATTACATATAATTTTACTAAAAAAATATGTTTTGTCTTGAAATTGTCCAGTGTCAGTTATGTTATTTGCATGTGAAGACTGATACAAAAAGTCAGAAATATTCACACACTGTCTTCTTTTTCTTTATTTTCTCATATATTTTTATTACATACTTTGTCTTATATGCTCATACATAATTTTATAATTTATAAAATTATAAAATGTTATTTAGAATAACATTCTAAGGGTTTGTTTGAGTTATTCTACCATTCTTCCCATTTCCCCATATGTTCAAATATATTCATCATTACGCTTTTACCTTTTCAGAGAAACTTTTAATTATGAATGTTTATGTGTAATCGCCTCAAAAATTATGAAGTTTATTCTGTTCAGGAAGGTAGATATTTGTTACAAAAAAAAAAAAAAAACCCTAGCATAGTATTGCAAGGTCTTTTAGAAAAGTATAGGACTAGGTTCGTTCTCCATGGTAACATCCTCAAATAGAATTTCTATTTATAGAGACCATCTAGGGTCAAAATAATCCATATTAATTAAGCTCTAGTGTAATTCCTATAAAGTGCAAGAGCTGACTTGAACTTTTTTGTCCATTATAGTTCCTTTGACTTCTGACTCCCTCCTTTGCTTTTTTTGCCTTGTCAGTTCATGTCCTTTTTTATTCCAGGTCCTGGCATCTCTTCCCACATTCCTCATATTTTACATTATGGTTTTACTCTCAACTTATTTCATTGGTTATTCTTCCCAAATACTATTCTTAACTAGCATTTCAGCCATTTCAAACATGCTCTACTAATCACCTGTACTTGACTGTTCTGAATCAGCCAAACTACTCTCTACTTCTTTTCAATTATTTCTAATACTTGACTTTATTATTTATTCAGACTCACCTACAATATATTCCCATTTTTCTAATTAAGGATATTATTACTTTTATTCAAAATTAATGTAATATTACATAGTTAGACAAATACTTATGCTCTTAATATGCACTAAGTATACAGTTTCTTTAATAGCCATGTGGGAAATTTATTCAGACCTTTTGTTTATAACTATAAACAAATAAAATGTACAATATCGCTGGCTCTAAGGAGATGGAATTTAATCAAACTCATTATCCTATTAGCATTGGTAATGTCCGAGGATGTTGTGTGAACCTCATCAAATTCTCAGAGCTCTTGTGGTTTTCATGGGTCTGAGGTGATAATCAAGTTAATAAAAATCATTCAATCATTATAGCAAAAATGTATTTTATTTTAAATTTTAACAATAAAAACATAATAACACATTTCATAATTAAGTTAAATAAATGCAAGGGATATATCTTTTTTAGTATACTGAATTATATCATTGATTGTTCTGCTTTTGTCCTTACCTCTGTAAACTCTATTTTCAACACATTAAAACTGCAACCAGACTGATCCTTTCTAAATGAAGGTAAATCTCATTGCTCATCTGCTCAAGCCTCTTTAGTACACTTTCATCTCTCTTGGATTAACAGTCTAAATCTCAGTAGTCTATGAAGTCTTACATGATCATTTTCCCCACTCTCACTCACTCAGCTTCAGGCATGCTATTTTTATTACTAGTCCTTTAACATGACATAGTACTACCTCAAGGCCTTGTACTTGCTATTCACTATTTACTTTTTCTGAATGCTGTTCCTCCAGATAGCCCCATGACTCCCATCTTGAATCCCTTTAGTTTTTGTTCAAGTTTATAATGCTTCATGTATGTTTATGGTACTTGGGTTAAAAGACACAATCATTGGTATTTGCTTTAGAAGAGAGTTGTTTTCTGTTTTTCCACAGACAAAATCATCACAACACCCTTCCATCCCAGGCTATTGATTTGACTTCATATCTAGCCTAAGAATTGGGACTGGGGTATTTGAGATACTGAAAACATTCTGAGTAAAGATAACAAATTGCCTACATATATTTATCCATTATCTTAAAGTAAAGATAAAGTGAATAATACATATAATTTTTTTAATTAAAATAAAAATTGCTGGAGAGATAGTGTTATATAAAAGAGAGAAAAGCTGCTACAAAAGTTGTTCACCAGGAATGATATGAACAATAAAGAAGTAGGTTTCCTCATGGAATCCCTGAGAGATCTGGGTGAAGAATGCCATTTTTGAAGGGAAAGAGTGAGCCAACAGTGGAGAGAGCAACTGATTTTCAGTATTGAGAACTTGTCCCATCACTGCATCTAGAGTGCAAGCAGTCAGACTTCTATACCCCTAGACAGGATAAGAAGTTTTATTGGATAATTTAAATAGTCCTGAAGAAAATAAATCAAAGCTTTGGCATTTTGGATTTAATTAACCTAAAGCAAAGCTTGCTGGTTGATAAGAACCACTAAGTTACTAAGTGCCTAATTGCTTTGTAGTACTGTTTTATTCTTATATATATAAACTTATGGCCACCAGACACTTGAGGAAAATTTATAAGACAAAATAATAAATAATGAATGTAAAAAAGTAATTATCCTGAAGGAAGAAGAGATAGCCCTGGAGAAAACAAAAGAAAATTTAAGCAAACACTTCTCTAATGAGTATGTTCAAAGAATTTTAAAGAATCAATGCTTCTAAAATAAAGAATAGGTATGTATGTCCTTTCACATATCTAACCTGAATCATGTCATAGGAGTAATAGGAACAATATAGCATTAAAATAATTTTGACTAGAGAACAACCTAGGGAAAGATAGGGAATAGAGTTGAATAAATGAAGTGGAGCTAACTACTGGAGGATATTTAATCACAGACCACTATTTTGGGCTAAAAAGTCAATTAATTAAACTGTAAGTATGGGGCAAGAGGGAGACAGATTTAGGTAAAATGATCAAAGCAGCCTATTTATACACTTATAAGATGACTTTTTCTTAAATGCTCCACTGGAATTCCCCTTCCCTAAATGCATCTCCATGTTCTGAGTGTGAAACTCATAGGTGAAAATGCCAACTGCTACTACAGAAATAGCTACTTTCAATGAAATGGAGTTATGTTTAGCAAAAATGATGTTTTCTTATTGAGACTTTTTTTCAATGTTTTGAAATAGAATGTTCAAAATATTCTTACTACTGTGGCTGGTTTATCTTAAAACAGTTTCTTTCTACTTATAAAATGCTAATGTAATTTGACTATGAAAATTGTAAATTTTAATTATTAGGATCTCCCTTATATAAACCCATTGCTCTCTAGGTACATATGATAAGGATTTAAAAAAATTCACTTAACTAACAATGACAACAGCAGAGTAGGTATGGGGGAAAATCTGAAAGAAATACTCCTGGAAAAAATGTAACTGTATATATTTATGCAATATTAATGAAAACTCTAAAAAATATAAGTCAAAACATCCCTCAGAAAATAGAAGAAAAGAAACAGGAGAAGAAATAAGAGATATAGAGTAGATTTTCAGGAAATTCAACATCTGATTTATATAATTTATATAATTTTCCATAACCTACAGAGAAAACAGAGCAAACAAAAAAATCTGCCAAAGAATATTGGAAATAGTTGAGAAAAATTATACTATTCAGATTAGGAGACCAATACATTAAATAAACGCACATACCAAGGCATATTTTCATGAGATTTTAATACATCTGGAAAAATATTAAAACTAAAAGCTGCTAATGAGGTAAACAAAATGAAGCAAAACAAAACACACAGATTATCTACCAATATGGCAGCCACTTTTTCAAGAACTACATTAGTTATTGGAAGACAAGAGAGCAATGCTTCAAGTTCCTATGATATACTACTTTTTCAACTCAGAAATGTAAAATTCACCAAGCTAACAATTGAGAAAGATGGTATTAAAAAAAGGTCAGAAATTCAACATTACTCCTCAGAAATGATAGTATATGTGCTTCAAGGAACAGAGCAATACAGAGTGCCTGCAATCCATGACTGGAATCAAAGGTAACCTCAGCATAGGTTTTTGATTGAAGTCAGAAAGTGGGAGACTATTTCAGGAAGGAGGTTGCAGGGATCAGACTTAATAAAGTACTAAATATGAAGTTTTAAACATTTCTAAATATTTAAATGAGTAAAGTTAATAAATAACACAAACACAACCAAAACATCAAAAAGGCTCTTAAAATGCAATTAACTTAAAAAGAGGAGGAAGGGCAAAAATGCAATTATAACACAATATTCCCAAAGGCATAATTATGTGTAGATAATTTTAATTAAAATATGACAGAACAATATTGACAAAATGCAGAAGAGGTCTTATGGGTGAGAGAAGGAATTAAGGGAAAAAGATGAATGAGTTGATCCTTCAGTAGGAAGTCAATAATAGGGTCTAAAATGAATATTAAATAATACTCTGCACATATTCAAAACACAGAGATAAATATTTTAATGTAAGAACATCTGAACAGCGGGTTTGAGATGAGGATGGCAGTTGGGAGTGTGTTCATTGCAAATCTTTTGGTACTGTGAAAGCCAGAGTTTTTTTGCAAGATGTATTATATTTACCTTTGTTTTAGACAACACAGAACTGCCACAAACACAACATTAAAGGAACATTTTAGTCTAGCAAAATAAAACAATCTCTTTCCTTTTTCTTTCTGCTTCTGTTTTTCTCTCTCTTCACATACATAACACATGTGTATAACTGTATGTATATATTTTTTGTAGTTCAGTGGTTCAAATATCATTAGATATGAGATTCCTATTTGTCTCCTTTAGTGCTTTTGAAATTCACTTTACATGGTTTATTTCTACTCCTGCTTACCATTTGTTTACTTTTCACAGCATTTCTTTCCCATTTTTTTTCTTCTACGTTTCTTTGTCCTTTTATATTTGATGTATCCTTGGTAATGTGCCAAATTTTGCTCTGTAACCACTTTGAGATACTTCAATTTTGTCTTTTATGAAGGAGATTTAAATCATTTCCATTTACAGTGATAAACAATCTATTTGGTTTTATTTATTTTACTTATTTTGGGTTTACTACGAATTATTCATTGTTATATTTTTATTTTACTCTTTCATCATGATTTTGTGTTAATCAAGTTTCTTTTCATTCCCTCTCCCCTATTAATTTCAACTTACTAGTTGTCTGAAACCCTTTCAAATCACTTTGGCATTTTTGCTCTTTTCCCTGACAAAGCTGGAACCTTGGGTCTCCCAGCCAACCTTCAGAAAGTCTTTAGCACTCTTCTTAAGCTTTATAAGTACACAACTTGTAAAAGACTGAGCCAAAATTCAAATGCAGGCACTCTGATTCCAGAACTCAATATTAATAATCACAATTCTAAAGTTATACATTTTGTTATTTTTGTATATTTTTTCCATTTTTGTTCCACAAATGGTGACACACACCTCAGTACATAAATTCATTTACTCATTATATACTCATTTAAATAAAAATTACAGGTATGTCTTGTGATATTTTCCATATTAGTACTTAATACAAAAGTACAAAATAGACTTGCCATAGTTTACTTAAACATTCATCTGTTGATAGATATGTAGATTAATTCTAATATTTTGCAAATTTGAAGAACTCCACAAGGATTATTTATCTTTCTTACATAAGTGTAATTGTTACTGCAAGATAAATTCAGGTAAATTGAATGTTTGGGTCAGCAAGTATTTATTTATTTACTTTTATTTATTTTCTCCAGCTTTATTGAGATATATTTCACATATAACATTGTGTAAGTTTAAGGTGTACTGCATGATGATTTGATATGCATATGTATTCTGAAACTATTGCCATAATAATTTTAATATTGACAAAAAATTAGTGGTCAACCAGGAAAGAAATGGAAATTTTTACTTGAGCCAACATGAGAATGCTCTGAGAACTGTTCCACCTGTTAGAGGTCAAGGCACAATTATATCAATATAAGTTTTTGAGACAAACGGTTATACATCAAAGTAGCATACTGACAGTTTACATAGTCCAACAAGGTGAAGAGTGGGTTATTGAGAAAGGAATGTTATCTATGAAGGAATTACTTTTGTGGTGTCAGGAGGAAATTATTTTAAATTTTTATCTTTTTAGTGAGTAGGCATTTCTGTTTCTTCTAAGGGGAGCTAGCTAATGTATAATGCAGGTGCACAATGCACACTAAGGGGGAAATGTTAGTTGCTTAAACAGGCAGAGAGAAAATGTTATGTTTAAAAATTTTATTGTCCTGCATTAAAAATAATTTTATTCCATAATTGATTACATTCATAACCTCATACAATTACTATTTCTTGTGTCTGGTGAGAACATCTGAGATCTACTCCCTTAACTTTCAAGTATTCAATATATAATTGTTAACATATAAGTCAACTTGCTCTACATTAGGTCTTCAGAACCTATTCATCTTATAACCGGAAGTTTGTATCATTTGACAACCATCACTCATTTCTCCCACCCACCCCACTGCTAACCACCAATCTACTCTGTTTCTATGAGTTCAGCTTTTTTAGATTTCATCAATAAGATCATACAATACTTGTCTTTCTCTGTCTGACTTGGCATAATGCCCTCAAGGTCCATGCATGTTGTTGTAAATGGTAAGATTTCCTTCCTTCTCATAGTTGAAAAGTATTCCATTATAACCATATATTCATGGATACAATGGAATCATTTCTATTATATTCATCCATTGACACTTTGGTTGTTTCCATGTCTTTGTTGTTGCAAATAATGCTGTAATGAACTTGGGGTTCAGGTATTTCTTTGAGATCCTGATTTCATTTCCTTTGGAAATATACCCAGAAGTGGGGTTGCTGGAGCTTATAGGAGTTTTATTTTAAATTTTTTTTGGGAAATCTCCATAGTGTTGTCCACAGTGGCTGTACTAATATACACTACCACCAATAGTGCACAAGTGTTCCCTTTTCTTCTCATCTTTGACAGCACTTATCTTTTTTTGAAATAATAGTCATTCTAACAGTTGAATATACTTTTATGATTAATTTTTTATTCATAAATTGTGTTTTATTATTATTTAATATATGTCTTTGTCCTGAATTATAATGCAACTTTTAATACCATCTTTAACTGACATAATGTAATGCCTTTGGTATTTTTTTAAATAATCTGCTCATCTCTTTGTTTCCAAACTCTTCTTTTCCCTTACAGTACTTCTTTAAACATAATACAGCTGGACAATTAATTATAAATAATCTGACTGATAAACTATGTAAAAAAATCTACCCCATTTACAGTGAAGTTAGTAATGTACTAGAGTGTATGCCAATAATTTTGCTTCATATTAACTACCCTATATATTTTACATAATTGCTTCTTTTTGATGAAGCTAGAAACAGCTATAACAAGCATTTTGGATTCCTCACAGATATGGAAAAATATAATTAAAACTTACATTTATATTTCTAAGTTTAGTCTAAAAATCAAAGCTTATACATTATCATTCTCTTAGTAGTTACTTATTTATTTATTTATTTATTTTAAACATCTTTATTGGAGTATAATTGCTCCACAACGATGTGTTAGCTTCTGCTTTATAACAAAGTGAAACAGCTATACATATACACACATCCCCATATCTCCTCCCTCTTGCATCTCCCTCCCACCCTCCCCATCCCACCCCTCTAGGTGGTCACAAAGCACCGAGCTGATCTCCCTGGGCTATGCAGCTTCTTCCCGCTAGACATTTGTAGTGTATATATGTCCATGCCACTCTCTCACTTTGTGCCAGCTTACCATTCTCCCTCCCTGTGTCCTCAAGTCCATCCCCTACGTCTGCATCTTTATTCCTGTCCGGCCCCTAGATTCTTCAGAACCTTTTTTTTTTTTTTTTTTAGATTCCATATATATGTGTTAGCGCACAGTATTTGACAGTATTTGTTTTTCTCTTTCTGACTTCCTTCACTCTGTATGACTGTCTCTAGGTCCATCCGCCTCACTACAAATAACTCAATTTTATTTTCTTTATGCCTGAGTAATATTCCATTCTATATATGTGCCACATCTTCTTTATCCATTCATCTGTTGATGGACACTTAGATTGCTTCCATGAACATGTTATTGTAAATAGAGCTGCAATGAACATTGTGGTACATGGCTCTTTTTGAATTATGGTTTTCTCAGGGTATATGCCTAGTAGTAGGATTGCTGGATTGTATGGTAGTTTTATTTTTAGCTTTATAAGGACCCTCCATACTGTTTTCAAGAGTGGCTGTATCAATTTACATTCTAACCAACAGTGCAAAAGTGTGCCCTTTTCTCCACACCCTCTCCAGCATTTATTGTTTTGTAGATTTTTTATTATGGCCATTCTGACTGATGTGAGGTGATACCTCATTGTAGTTTTGATTTGCATTTCTCTAATGATTAGCGATGTTGAGCCTCCTTTCATGTGTTTGTTGGCAAACTGTATATCTTCTTTGGAGAAATGTCTATTTAGGTCTCCTGCCCATTTTTGGATTGGGTTGTTGTTTTTTTTTGATATTGAGCTGCATGAGCTGCTTATAAATTTTGGAGATTAATCCTTTGTCAATTGCTTCATTTGAAAATATTTTCTCCCATTCTGAGGGTTGTCTTTTCGTCTTATTTAAGGTTTCCTTTACTGTGCAAAAGCTTTGAAGTTTCATTAGGTCCCATTTGTTTATTTTTGTTTTTATTTCCATTTCTCTAGGAGGTAAGTCAAAAAGGATCTTGTTGTGATTTATATCATAGAGTGCCCTGCCTATGTTTTCCTCTAAGAGTTTTATACTGGCTGGACTTACATTTTTTTCTTTAATCCATTTTGAGTTTATTTTTGTGTATGGTATTAGGGAGTGTTCTAATTTCGTTCTTTTACATGTAGCGGTCCAGTTTTCCCAGCACCACTTATTGAAGAGGCTGTCTTTTCTCCATTGTGTATTTTTGCCTCCTTTATCAAAAAGAAGGTGACCACACGTGTGTGGGTTTATCTCTGGGCTTTTATCCTGTTCCATTGATCTATATTTCTGTTTCTGTGCCAGTACCATACTGTCTCGATTACTGTAGCTTTGTAGTATAGTCTGAAGTCTGGGAACCTGATTTCTCCAGCTCCATTTTTCTTTCTCAAGATTGTTTTGGCTATTCAGGGTCTTTTGTGTTTCCATACAAATTGTGAAATTTTTTGTTCTAGTTCTGTGATAAATGCCATTGGTAGTTTGATAGAGATTGCAATGAATCTGTAGATTGCTTTGGGTAGTAGAGTCATTTTCATAATGTTGATTCTTCCAATCCAAGAACATGGTATATCTCTCCATCTGTTGGTATCATCTTTAATTTCTTTCATCAGTGTGTTATAGTTTTCTGCATACAGGTCTTTTCTGTCCTTAGCTAGGTTTATTCATAGGCATTTTCTTCTTTTTGTTGCCATGGTAAGTGGGAGTGTTTCCTTAACTTTTCTTTCTGATTTTTCATCATTAGTGTATAGGAATGCAAGAGATTTCTGTGCATTAATTTTGTATCCTGCTACTTTACCAAATTCATTGCTTAGATTTAGTAGTTTTCTGGTAGCATATTTATGATTATTTACATATAGTATTATGTCATCTGCAAAAAGTGACAGCTTTATTGCTTCTTTCCTGGTTTGGATTCTTTTTATTTTTTTTCTTCTCTGATTACTGTGGCTAAAATTTCCAAATCTTATTTGAATAATAGTCGTGAGAATGGACAACCTTGTCTTATTCCTGATCTTAGAGGAAATGGTTTCTGTTTTTCACATTTGAGAATGATGTTGGCTGTGAGTTTGTGATATATGGCTTTTATTATGTTGAGGTAAGTTCCCTCTATGCCTACATTTTGAGGGTTTTTTATCATAAATAGATGTTGAATTTTGTTGAAAGCCTTTTCTGCATTTATTCAGATGATCTTATGGTTTTTTTCCTTCAATTTGTTAATATGGTGAAATCACATTGATTGATTTGTGTAAACTGAAGAATCCTAGCATTCCTGGGATAAATCTCACTTGACCATGGTGCATGATCCTTTTAATGTGCTGTTGGATTCTGTTTGCTAGTATTTTGTTGAGGATTTTTGCATCTTTTTTCATCAGTGATATTACCCTGTAGTTTTCTTTTTTTGTGACATCTTTGGTTTTGGTATCAGGGTGATGGTGGCCTCATAGAATGAGTTTGGAAGGGTTCCTCCCTCTGCTATATTTTGGAAGAATTTGAGAAGGATATGTGTTAGCTCTTCTCTAAATGTTTAATAGAATTCACCTGTGAAGCCATTTGGTCCTGGGCTTTTGTTTGTTGGAAGATTTTTAATCCCAGCCTCAATTTCAGTGCTTGTGATTGGTCTCTTTATATTTTCTATATCTTCCTGTTTCAGTCTCGGAAGGCTGTGCTTTTATAAGAATTTGTCCATTTCTCCCAGGTTGTCCATTTTATTGGCATAGAGTTGCTTGTACTAATCTCTCATGGTCCTTTGTAATTCTGCAGTGTCAATTGTTACATCTCCTTTTCCATTTCTAATTCTATTGATTTGAGTCTTCTCCCTTTTTTCTTGAGGATTCTGGCTAATGGTTTATCAATTTTGTTTATCTTCTTAAAGAACCAGCTCTTAGGTTAATTGATCTTTGCTATTTTTTCCATCATTTATTTTTCATTTTTTTCTGATCTGATCTTTATGATTTCTTTCTTTCTGCTAACTTTGAGGTATTTTTGTTCTTCTGTCTCTAATTGCTTTAGGTGTAATGTTAGGTTGTTTATTTGAGATATTTCTTTTTTCTTGAGATAGGATTGTATTGCTATAAACTTCCCTCTTAGGACTGCTTTTCTTCATCCCATATGTTTTGGGTCATCGTGTTTTCACTGTCATTTGTTTCTAGGTATTTTTTGATTTCCTCTTTGATTTCTTCAGTGATATCTTAGTTATTAAGTACTGTATTTTTTAGCCTCCATGTGTTTGTAGTTTTTAAAGATTTTTTCCTGTAATTGATATCTAGTCTCATAGCTTTGCGTTTGGAAAAGATACTTGATACAATTTTAATTTTCTTAAATTTACCTAGGCTTGCTTTGTGACCCAAGGTATGATCTATCCTGGAGAATGTTCCATGAACACTTGCGAAGAAAGTGTATGCTGTTTGTTTTTAATGGAGTGTCCTAGAAATATCAATTAAGTCCATCTTGTTTAATGTATCATTTAAAGCTTGTGTTTCTGTAGTTACTTTCATTTTGGATGATCTTTCCATTGGTGAAAGTGGGGTGTTAAAGTCCCCTACAATGAATGTGTTACTGTCGATTTCCCCTTTTATGGCTGTTAGTATTTGCCTTATGTATTGAGGTGCTCCTATTTTGGGTGCATAAATATTTACAATTGTTATATCTTCTTTTTGGATTGATCTCTTGATCATTATGTAGTGTCCTTCTTTGTCTCTTGTAATAGTCTTTTTTTTTTAATTCTCTTTTGTCTGATATGAGAATTACTACTCCAGCTTTCTTTTGATTTCCATTTGCATAGAATTATTTTTTCCACCCCCTCAGTTTCAGTCTGTATGTTTCCCTAAGTCTGAAGTGGGTCTCTTGTAGACAGCATATATATGGGTCTTGTTTTTGTGTCCATTCAGCCAGTCTATGTCTTTTGGTTCGAAGATTTAATCAATTTACATTTAAGTTAGTTATCGATAGGTATGTTCCTATTACCATGTTTTAATTGTTTTGGGTTTGTTATTGTAGGTCCTTTCCTTCTCTTGTGTTTCCTGCTGAGAGAATTTCCTTTAGCATTTGTTGTAAAGCTGGTTTGGTGGTGCTGAATTCTCTTAGCTTTTGCTTGTCTGTGAAGATTTTAATTTCTCTGTCAAATCTGAATGATATCCTTGCTGGGTAGAGTAATCTTGGTTGTAGGTTCTTTCCTTTCATCACTTTAAATATGTCCTGCCACCCCCTTCTGGCTTTCAGAGTTTCTGCTGAAAGATCAGCTGTTAACCTTATGGGGATTCCCATATGTTATTCCCAAATAACATATGTTGTATGTTATTTTTTGTTTTTCCCTTGCTGCTTTAATATTTTTTCTTGGTATTTAATTTTAGATAGTTTGATTAATTTGTGTCTTGGCATGTTTCTCCTTGGATTTATCCTGTATGGGACTCTCCATGATTCTTGGACTTTATTCACTATTTCCTTTCCATTATGAGGGAAGTTTTCATCTATAATCTCTTCAAATATTTTCTCTGTCCCTTTCTTTTTCTCTTCTTCTTCTGAGACCCCTATCATTCGAATATTGGTGCATTTAATTTTGTCCCAGAAGTCTATGAAGCTGTCCTCAATTCCTTTCATCCTTTTTTCTTTATTCTGCTCTGTGATAGTTATTTCCACTCTTTTATTCCAGATCACTTATCCGTTCTTCTGCCTCTGTTATTCTGCTATTGATTCCTTCCAGAGAATTTTTAATTTCATTTATTGTGTTCTTGCTCATTGTTTGTTTGCTCTTTAGTTCTTCTAGGTACTTGTTAAACGTTTCTTGTATCTCCTCCATTTTATTTCAAGATTTTGGATCATCTTTATTACCATTACTCTGAATTCTTTTTCACGTAGACTGCCTATTTCCTCTTCATTTCTTTTGTCTGGTGTGTTTTAATCTAGCTCTTTCATCTGCTCTCTGTTTTCCTGTCTTCTCATTTGACTTAACTTACTGTGTTTGGGGCCTCCTTTTCACAGGCTGCACATTCATAGTAGTTCCCATTGTTTTTGTTGCTTCACCCAGTGGGTAAGGTTGGTTCAGTGGGTTGTGTAGGCTTCCTAGTGGAGGGGAATGGTGCCTTTGTTCTGGTGGATGATGCTGGATCTTGTCTTTCTGGTGGGCAGGACCACATCCATTGGTGTGCTTTGGGTTGTCTGCTACCTTGTTATGATTTTAAGCATCCTCTCTGCTAATAGATGGGCTTGTGTTCCTGTCTTTCTAGTTGCATGACATGGGGTGTCCAGCACTGGAGCTTGCTGCTCGTTATGTGGAGCTTGTTCTTAACATTGAGATGGAGATCTCTGGGATAGCTTTCACCATTTGATATTATGTGAAGCCGGGAGGTCTCTGGTGGACTAATGTTGTGAACTTGGCTCTTTCACCTCAGAGGCACAGACCTGACACCTGGCTGAAGCACGAAGACCATTTGAGCCACATTTCTCTGAAGAAATGGGAGAAGAAATGAAAGAAAGAAAGAAAGGAAGGAAGGAAGGAAGGAGGGAAGGAAGAAAAAGAAAGAAAGAAAGAGTAAAGAAGAAAGAAAATAAAAGAGTTATTAAAATAAAAACAAAAATAAATAATTTGAAAGTAAGAAAAAAAGAAAAGAAAGAAGAGAGCAACCAAATCAAAAAACAAATCCACCAATGATAGCAAGCACTAAAACTATACTAATAAAACAAGCACAAAGAAAATAACAAAATAAAATGGAGCGACACAACCCTAGGACAAATTGTAACAGCAAAGCTATACAGAGAAAATCACACTAAGAAGCATTCACATACACACTCAGAAAAAGAGAAAAAGGAAATATATATATATATATATATATATATATATATATATAGAAGGAAGCGAGCAACCAAATCAATAAACAAATCTACCAATGATAATAAATTCTGAATACTAAACTAATATAAACATAAAACCAGAAACAAATTAGATGCAGAAAGCAAACTGCAAGTCTACACTTGATCCCACAGTCCACCACCTCAATTTTCTTATGATTTGTTGTCTATTCAAGTCTTCCAGAGTTGCAGCATACATCAAGTTGATTGTGGTAATTTAATCTGCTGCTCTTGATGCTGCTAGGAGAAATTTCCCTTTGTCTTCTTTGTTCGCATAGCTACTGAGGTTCAGCTTTGTATTTGGCCCTGCCTCTGTGTGCAGGTCACCTGAGGGCGTTTGTTCTTCACTCAGATAGGAAGACAGGATAGGGTTAAAGTATCAGGTGATTAGGGAGCTTGGGTTCACTCAGTCCAGGGGGAGGGAGGTGTACGGAATGCAGGGTGAGCCTGCGGTTGCAGAGGCCATCATGACATTGCAACAGCCTGAGGCGTGCTGTGTGTTCTCCTGGGGAATTTGTCCCTGGATTACGGGACCCTTGCAGTGACAGGTTGCACAGCCTCCTGAGAGGGGAAGTGTGGATACTGACCTGTACTTGCACACAGGATTTATGGTGGCTGCAGCAGCAGCCTTAGCATTTCATGCCCATCTCTCATGTCCACTCTGATAGCTGCAGCTCACGCCTATCTCTGGACCTCGTTTAGGCTGTGCTCTGAATCTCCTCTCCTTGCACACCCTGAAACAATGGTCTCTTGCCTCTTAGGCGTTCCAGACTTTATCCTGGACTCCCTCCCGGCTACCTGAGGTGCACTAGCACCCTTCAGGCTGTGTTCATGGAGCCAACTCCAGTCCTCTTCCTGGGATCTGACCTCCGAAGCTGAAGCCTCAGCTCCCATCTCCCACCCACCCTGGCGGGTGAGCAGACAAGCCTCTCGGGCTGGTGAGTGCTGGTCGGCACCAATCCTCTGTGTGGAAATCTCTCCACTTTGCCCTCTGCACCCTTATTGCTGTGCTCTCTTCCATGGCTCTGAAGTTTCCCTCCTGTCACTCCCCGTCTCCACCAGCAAAGGGGTTTCCTAGTTTGGGAAAACATTTCCTCCTTCATAGCTCCCTCCCAGAGGTGCAGGTCCCATCCCTTTCTTTCGTCTCTGTTTTTTTCTTTTTTCTTTTCCCCTACCCAGCTACATGGGAGAGTTTCCTGCCTTTTGGGAACTCTGAGGTTTCTGCTAACATTCAGTAGTTGCTCTGTAGGAGTTGTTCCACATGTAGATGTATTTCTGATGTATTTGTGGGGAGGAAGGTGATCTCCATGTCTTATTCCTCCACCATCTTAAAGGTCCTCTATCCATGTCTTTTTAATCCATTCTGTTTTCTTCAATTTTATAGTTACTGAAGGAGTTTCTAAAGTTAGTCTTCAATAGGAAATATTTTATTTTTCTCTATGCCTTTATCTTGCTTATTATCTCATTTGCTTTTTTTTTAACCCATTCAACTTCATATCAAAAGTCTTTACTCTTTGTATTAACTAATGATTATAGTTTTCAGAACCACATACGCTTGAATACTTTTATATTTTACAATATCTTCTTATTCTTCTAAGTCTTCATAATTAAGGTGTTTTTTCTTGCTTTGTGCTATGTTTGGGAGTCCAAATTGTTTTTCCTGTTTTTTCACAAACAAGAACTTTTCTTAAAAACTTAAACAATTATTTTGTCATTACAGGGAATGCTAGCTATCATTGATCATACAATTTTTAAAACATTTTATATACATTTTTTTAATTTTTTAATTAAATATAGTTGATTTACAATGTTGTGATAGTTTCATATGTATAGCAAAGTGATTTTGTTATGCATATATATATTCTTTTTCATTATAGTTTATTATAAGATATTGAATATAGTTCCCTCTGCTATACAGTAGGTCCTTATTTTTTGCCTATTTTATATATAATAGTGTGTATATGTTAATCCCAAACTCCTAATTTATCCCTACCCCCTTTCTCCTTTGGCACCAAAAGTTTTTTTCTGTGTCTGTGAGTCTATTTCTCTTTTGTAAATAAGTTAATTTGTTTAATTTTTTTAAGATTTCATCTATAGGTAATGCCATATGATATTTGTCTTTTCTGTCTGAATACTTCACCCTAGGTCTGTCCATATTGCTGCAAATTGCATTATTTTATTCTATTTTTATGGCTGAGTAATATTCTGTATATATACACATAGATATATATTTATATATGTATATACATACCACAGCTTCTTTATCCATTCATGTCAGTGGACATTTAGGTTTTTTCCATGTCTTGGTTATTGTAAATAGTAATGTTATGAACATTGGAATGCATATATCTTTTTGAATTAGAGTTTTCATCTTTCCTGGATAAATGCCCCAGAAAGGAATTGCTGGATCATATGTTAACTCTATTTTTTAGTTTTTTTAAGGAACATCCATACTGTTCTCCATAGCAGTTGCACCGATTTACATTCCCACCAACAGTGTAGGAGGGTTCCTTTTTCTACATATCTTCTCCAGCATTTATTATTTGTAGACTTTTTGATGATGGCCATTCTGAATGGCATGAGGAAATATCTCATTGTAGTTTATTAGAAAAATGCAAATTTTTGAATTATGTTTTAATCTCTTTCTCAGCTTTGCATATGGAGGATGAAAATATGAATGTTGTCAGATTGTTTACCTCCAAGATAATTATGTCTAACTGTTAGAAAAACCTCCAGTATTTAGCAATTGTGTATTTAGTCTAGCACTGCTGAACTAAGATAAATATTCATCCAGCTCCTTGCCAAATAGTGTTCAGATATGTGCAAATAATTGTTAGGCCATACTACCTAGTTTTCTGATGGTAGAAGTCATGGGTCTCTGAACTGAGGAGCAATATGGTAAATGGATATAGGCTCATTCCACCAGCATTCAGATAGCACAGATGCAACACTATATTTCCCAGTCAGTTTATAAACACCTTACAATTTTTGGAAATAAGTAAATCCTCAATTCAAGTTTCATGAAATTTAAAACTATTCCTGTGTATGAGTGTTGTCAGACCATTTTCCGACCCAGAGAATTATATCTCTTATGAAAGTTCAGAAATAATATGGATTCATTGGCACAAATAATTGGTTTAAAGACTATATGAAGACTGAATGGAGAGTAATGTTAAATCTATTTGTTCTGAACAGTTAAACACAGACAGAGCTTATAAATACAGGATGTGTGTAAAATACTATTTCTAAATAATATTTATCAAAATTGTTTTAAATAGTAACAATTTATTTGTTTAATAATAACCAAATGTCATAAATGAGTCTTCTTAAAACTAATTTTAGTGCTTTGTACAGAATTATCAGCTCTAAATTGAAAACTGAATAAAGAATATGGAAGTGACATTGATTTTCAGCAGATAACCTTTGTCAATTCCATAATAATGCTAGTTACAGAAAATCAAAAACAAACAGAAAAAAATAAAAACAAAGGAAAAGAAAAAAAGAAGCATATAATTAATGGTCTTTATTTAACAAATATATGGTCTTTACAAACAAATATAACTTAAAGAGATGTTTTATAGATTCCAAGAGCAAGAATATAGTAGGGTTTAAGAAATGGAATAGCTACCATTGGTCCCCTCTTTATTTTCTTGTTCTAAATTTTTCTTCACTTTTCTCTGCATTCCCTACACAGCTATTTAATCTCTATTTTGCTTTTCTCTCAAGATAGAATATGGCCACTCTACTACTCCTAATGTTACACTAGTGACAAGATAAAGTGTTAAACTGTGACATTTTCATAGCCTTGTTTTGGCAAGACCTGCTGCTGAGAACAAAAATATGTTTCATTGACCTGCACATTCAAATGGAAGAAACTAATCTTTCACTGCAGATATGCTAAAACTATGAACACCTTTAGCTAACATGAGCCATCACCTACTTCCAGGCTATTTAGAATTCATCAGGAGAAAGGTTTCACTGGCAGAGAGGATTCATTATTAGGTAGAAGAGATGAGAGAATGGGGATTTTTAAGAGATGTCAACCACCATAGGTAAGAAAAAAGGACTCTTCAAACCCCTTTCAGAGAGCTTAATATGTCTCCAAGAGTTCAAACAACATGAAAACTGGTATCCAACTCACTCCTGAAAAGTCTAAATTAAGATACTGTAGCCAAGGGGGATTATATTTAAGAGCAGGAGGGCAAAAAGCAGGATTGGGAACAGCTTATATTTTTAGAATTTCATCAAACCAGGTTGCATGTATTTCTCTAGTCCCAAATAGAAAAAGATGGATAATGAGGAATGTGATGTGTTTCATTCTAAAAAGACTACAGTGGAGGGTAATGGGACCTCAGCAGGGTGAGCAGACTGTCAAATAAATTAGTAAACAGT
Organism: Monodon monoceros; assembly: GCF_005190385.1. Lineage (NCBI taxonomy): Eukaryota > Metazoa > Chordata > Mammalia > Artiodactyla > Monodontidae > Monodon > Monodon monoceros. The sequence continues at coordinate 928,899 of NW_021697799.1, read as the reverse complement.
ACATCAAAAGATTCAATGCAACTCTCCATAAGAGAACCCAAAAATGAAGAATCTCCAAATAATGAGGGTAATCCACATAACCCATATGCACTAGAGACAGATAACCTAAATAACCCATATCCACTAGAGACAGAGCCAAGCAGAGGGTATGGATACCTGATAACAACTGCACTAGTCATTAAGACTTTTCCTTATCCTCATTTCACCTCCTTAATCTTGTTTTAACTGAGAAGACACCCTTATTCTTATATATATAATCTATCAGTTTAGGAAGAGTCAGGAAAAGAGAAGGAATCCATGTAAGTTTCTGTGCATAAGTGAGACCAGGCCAAAAAAGGGAGAGATTTTTAATTAGATGACATTTAAGTTTTGATATTACAGTAGACTAGAAAATACTTTTGTACTTAAAAAGGGGGTAGTTCACATTTCATCTGGATATAATTGAGAGCAACCAGAAAATTGGTGAATTTGCACTAACTTTTTTCCCGTGTCAGACTTAAATAATGTAATATCAGGTGAGAAGTTCTACAGTCTCTATCTTTAGTCAACTAGGATCAACTTATTCAATCAGCTAGTTAAACATTTGAGAATACCAGCCACATTCAACTTAGTGTTGCATTACAATTTTAAATTATTGGAATTTTATTGTCCTGTCTTTCCTCAAGTGTTCTAATCAGCATGTTTGCATGTGATAATGGTCACTGTGACCCATACATTTTACTTAGGTACCAGAAAAGGGAGGATGGCTTGATTATACTATCTTCCTTTATTTTCAGTTACTAACTTTGTCTTATTTTGCCAAATTTACAAGTACAGGGGCTCAAAGACAACAAAATTCTACTGACATTTAAAAAATGATGTTGATTTTGAATCCTGCAACTTTACTCAATTATTTGATGAGTTTTAACAAGTTCTTGTATAATATTTAGGGTTTTCTACATATCAGATCACATGTCATCTACAAAAAAAATAATTATGCTTCTTCCTTTCTAATATGGATGACTTTTATTTCTTTTCTTGCCTAATTGCTGTGGGTAAGACTTCCAGTATTATGTTGAATAGAAGTGGTGTGGGGGAAGCATAATTGTCTTGTTCCTGATCTCAAGAAAACACTTTCAGTTTTTCACTATTAAGTACGATGTTTCTGTGGGCTCATAATATATAGCATTATTATGTTGAGGAAAAAAAAATCCTTCTAAAACAAATTTGTTGAGAGTTTTTACTGTGAAAGTGTGTTGAATTTTGTCAAATGCTTTTTTGTGCATGTTGAATTAGTAATATGATTTTCATCTTTCATATTGTTAATGTAGTATATCACATCAATTGATTCATGCATGTTGAATGATTCTTTCATTTGAGAATTAAACCCCATTTGATCATGTCATCAGTTTGTTTTAATGTACTTTTGACTTTGGGTTCCTAATATTTACTGAGGACTTTTACATTTACATTCATCAGGGATATTGGCCTATAATACTTTTTCTTGTAGTGTCCTTATCTGTCTTAGGGATCAAAGAAATGCTGGTTTCATAAATGAGTTTGGAAGTGTTCCCCCTTCTTCAATATTTTGGAAGAGTCAGAGAAATTCATATATTTCAGAAAAAAATAAACCCACAAATGACTTGATTAAAAATTGGGCAAAGGAAGATCAGCCAATATGGTGGCATAGAAAGACCCTGAGTTCATCTCTTCTCAAGAGCACACCAAAATCACAACTACCTAAGGAACAACTATCAGTGAAAAAGACTGGAACCTACTAGAAAAAAATCTTCTACGAGTAAAGACATAAAGAAGGAACCACAACAAGACAAGTAGGAGGGATGGACTTGCTATATAATCAAGTCCCAGCTAGGGGGTCCTGCATTGGGAAGATGATCTCCCAGAGTACTTGGCTTTGAAGGCCAGTGGAGCTTAATTTTGGGAGTTCTATAGGATGGGGGAAATGGAGAATTTACTCTTAAAGGGTGCACACAAAATCTCTCACACACTGGGACCCAGGATAAAAGCAATAATTTGATAGGAGCCTGGGTAAGACCTATCTACTGGGTCTTGTAGAGTCTCCCAGAGAGGCAGGGAGCAGCTGCAGCTCACCCTGGAGACATAGACACTGGCTTCAGTCATACTTGGGAGATTTCGACCAGGTGGACACTGTGTGGGAAGGCACCATTGTCGGATCCTCCCTCTAGCTCATTATGCCATCCAAAACTTATGGGACACAGAAAAAGCAGTTCTAAGAGGGAAGTTTATAGTGATACCAGCTTACCTCAGGAAGAAGGAAAAATCTCAATTAAACAACTTAAACTTACATCTAAAGCAACTAGAGAAAGAAGAGCAAACAAAACCTAAAGTTACTAGAAGAAAAGAAATCCTAAAATCAGGGCAGAAATATATGAAATAGGCAGTAGAAAAGATCAATGAAAGAAAAAAATGGTTCTTTGAAAGGATTAAAAAAACTGATAAACCTTTAGTGAGACTAATCAAGAAAAAAGGGAGAGGGCCCAAATCAATAAAATCAGAAATGAAAAAGGAGATGTTACAACCAACACCACAGAAATACAAAGGATCATAAGGCGTTACTACAAACAACTCTATGCCAATAAAATGTACAACCTAGAAGCAGTGACCAAATTCTCAGAAATGTACAATCTTCTAAAGCTGAACCAGGAAGAAATAGAAAATATGAACAGACCAATTGCCAGTAATGAGATTAAATCAATAATTTTAAAACTCTCAACAAACAAAACAAACCCCTCAAAGTCCAGGACTAGATGGCTTCACAGGTGAATTCTACCAAATATTTAGTGAAAAGTTAACACCTCTCCTTCTCAAACTATTCCAAAAAATTTCAGAGGAAGGAGCACTTCTGAACTCATTCCATGAGACCAACAGCACCCTGATACCAAAACCCAAGGATACCATAAGAAAATAAGTTACAGGCCAATACCACTGACGAACATAGATGCAAAAATCCGAACAGAAAACTACTAGAACTCATCAAGAATTCATTAAATTTGCAGGATACAAAATAAATATACAGAAATCTGTTGCATTCCTATACACTAACAAAGAACTATCAGAAAGAGAAATTAAGGAAACAATCCCACTTATCATCACATAAAACAGAATAAAATACCTAAGAATAAACCTGCCTAAGAAGGTAAAAGGCCTGTATTTGGAAAAGTATAAGACACTGAAAGTGAAGACAACACAAACAGATGGAAAGATACACTGTGTTTTTGGATTAGAAGAATTAATATTGTTAAAATGATAATACTACCCAAGCCATCTACAGATTCAATGAAACCCCTATCAAAACACCAGTGGCATTTTTTCACATAACTAGAAAAAATAATTTAAAAGTTTTTATGAAAACACAAAGGAGCCTGAAGAGCCAAAACAATCTTGAGAAAAGTTGGAGTTATCATGCTCCCTGACTTCAGACTATATTACAAAGCAACAGTAATCAATACAGTATGATACTGGCACAAAAACAGACACATAGATCAATGGCACAGAATAGAGAGTCACACACTTAAGTTCAATTAATTTATGACAAAGGAGGCAAGAATATACAATGGAGAAAAGGCAGTCTCTTCAATAAATGGTGCTAGGAAAACTGGACAGCTGCATATAAAAGAATGAAATTAGAACATTCTCTAATACTATATACAAAAATAAACTCAAAATTGATTAAAGACCTAAATGTAAGACCAGAAACCAAAAAATCCCTAGAGGAAAATATAAGCAGAACACTTTTTGACATAAATAGTAGCAATATTTTTTTGATCTGTCTCCTAAAACAAAGGATATAAAAACAAAAATAAACAAATGGGACCTAATTAAACTTAAAAGCTTTTGCACAGCAAAGGAAATGATCGACCAAATGAAAAGAGAGACTACTGAATGAGAGAAAATATTTGCAAGTGGTATGACCAATAAGGGGTTAATATCCAACATATATAAACAGCTCATACAACTCAACATTAAAAAAACTTAATTAAAAAATGGACAGGAGAACTGAATGGACATTTATTTCCAAAGAGGAAATGCAGATGATCAGCAGTCACATGAAAACGTGCTCAACATCGCTGATCATCAAGAAAATGCAAACCGAAACCACAATGAGATATCACCCCATACTTGTTAGAATGGCTATTATCAAAAAGAACATAAATAACAAATGTTGGTGAGGATGTGGAGAAGAGAACCCTCATACACATTTGGTGGGAAAGTAAATTGATGTGGAAAACCATATGAAGGTTTCTCAAAAAACTAAAACTAGAACTACTATATGACTCACCAATTCCACTCCTGGGTATATATATGAGAAAAACAAAAACTCTAATTTGAAAAGACACATGTGGGCTTCCCTGGAGGCACAGTGGTTAAGAATCCACCTCCCAATGCAGGGGACATGGGTTCGAGCCCTTGTCCAGGAAGATCTCACATGCTGCAGAGCAACTAAGCCAGTGCACCAAAACTACTGAGCCCATGTACCAAAACTACTGAAGCTCGTGTACAAAGAGCCCATGCTCTGCAACAAGAGAAGCCACCGCAATGAGAAGCCCGTGCACCACGATGAAGAGTAGCCCCTGCTTGCTGCAACTAGAGAAAGCCCACGCGCAGCAATGAAGACCCAATGCAGCTAAAAATAACGAAAAAATAAAGGAAAAGAAAAAGAAAAGACACATGCACCCCAGTGTTCATAGCAATGTTATATACAGTTGCCAACATATGGATGCAGACTAAGTGTCCATCAGCAGATGAATAGTTAAATAAGAAGTGATATGTATACATACACAAACAGTTAAATAAGAAGTGATATGTATACATACACAAACACACACACACACACACACACACAATGGAATACTACTCAGCCATAAAAATTAATGGAATTTTGCTATTTGCAGCAACATGGATGGACTTGGAGGGTATTATGCTAAGTGAGATAAGTCAGACAGAGAAAGACAAATACTATATGCTATCCCTTATATGTAGAATCTAAAAAATACAACAAACTAGTGAATATAACAAAAAAGAAGCAGACTCACAGTTACAGAGAACAAACTAGTGATTACAGTGGTGAGAGGGAAGAGTGGAGGGGAAATATAAGGATAGAGGATTAAGAGATACAAACTATTATGTATAAAATAAACTACAAGTATATATTGTACAACATGGGGAATATAGCCAATATTTTATAATAACTATAAATGGAATATAACCTTTAAAAATTAGGAATTGCTGTATTGTACACTTGTAACATATTGTACATCAACTTAACTTCCATTTAAAAAAAAGCAGTTTTTAAAAAAATGGACAAAATACATGAATAAACATTTTTTCCAAAAAGCACATACAAATTGCCAACAAATGCACAAAAATCTATTCAGTGTCACTAATCATCATCAAGGAAAGGCAAATCAAAACCACAATTAAATGTTACCTCAAACCTTTCTGAGTGACTACTATCAGAAAGGCAAGAGATAAATTCTTGCAAGGATGTGGAGAAAAGTGTGTACCCTTGTACACTGTTATTTGTTATAGCCACTACAGAAAACCATATGGTGATTTGTCAAGAAACTAAAAATAGAACTACAATATGATCAGGCTTTTGGATCCCACTTCTGGGTATTTACCCAGAAATGAAGTCACTATTTTGTAGAGATATCTGCAGTCCTGTATTTATTGCAGCATTATTTACAATAGCCAAAACATGGAAACAACTTAAATGTCCATCAACAGATGAATGGATTGAAAAAATGTTGCTACACACACACACACACACACACACACACACACTACATTGGAATATTATTCACTGTAAAAAAGAATGAAATTCTGGCATTTACAATAATATATATAAACCCGAGGGTATTATGCCAAGTGAAATAAGTCAGACAAAGAAAGAAGACAAAGATCGTATGATCTTACTTATACATGGATTCTAAAAAAGCTGAACTCAGAGAAATAGAGAGTAGAATGGTGGTTGCCAGGGGTTAGGGATTAGAGGTAATAGAGAGATGTTGGTCAAAATGTACAGACTTCCATTTATAAGTTCTAGGGATCTAATGTAGAGCATGGTAACTATAGTTAATAATATGATACTATGTACTTGAAAGTTGCTAAGAGAGTAGATCTTGAATGTTCTTACCATGACAACAAAAAATGGTAATTATGTGAGATAAAGTATGTACTAACTAATGTCTTTTAATAATTATTCTGCAATATTTATGTTTTTCAAATCATCACCTGTCACCTTAAACTTACACAATGTTATATGTCAATTATATCTCATAGCTGGAGGGAAAAGTTTGGTATATACATACAGTGGAATATTATTCAACCTTTATAAAGAAGGAAATCCTGAATATATGACAACTTAGGGGAACTCAGAGGGCATCATGCTAAATGAAATAAACTAGCCACAGGAGGAAAAATACTGCATGGTTCCACTCATATGAAGGATATCTAAATAATCAAACTCATAGAAGGAGAGAGTAAAATGGCCTGGGGGAGTGGGAAATAAGAAATTGTTGTTGAACAGGTACAAAGTCTCAGTTATGCAAAATGAACAAGTTCCAGAGATCTGCTGTATCACAAAGTGACTATAGTTAACAATTCAGTGTTTTCAACACAATATAAAAAATGTGTAATATTTTAAAAAGCAGAGCAGGAGGGAACTTATCATGGATGTATTATATTAATAATGGATATATTTATGTCCTTGATTGTGATAACAGTTTCTGGATGCATGCATATCTCCAAACTCATCAAATTGTATACATTAAATATGTCCAGGGTTTTTTTTTTGTATATAAATTATACCTCAATAAAGCTGTTTAATTTTATTTAATAAAATTAAATTTTTAAATGAAGAAGCCTGTTTCATTTTCTATTATCTTTTCCTACATTTTGTTTTTGTTGTTGTTTTCTGGATCTATATAAAAATAAGTTATCATTTGGCAGGGGATGTTAATTAAGACATTATTATTTTAAATAAAAAATTGTAAACCCATGTTAAAAAAAGAAAAACAAACTAAAAATGTACATGGCAAAATATGTTAACTCCATCATACTTTGCTAAATTCTTCATTTGTGTTATCTCATTTAATCCCAATGACAGCTATCTATGTTAGATTGTGTGTGTTTGTGTTTCCATACTTATTATACACATAAGAAAATAAGACAGAGTGGTTAAATAACTTGTCTGAAGTTACATAGTGAGTGTAGTCTTTTACACTATGTAATATTTTCTTCTAACTATTTTTCAGTGCCGGCCATTTCTTTATAATTCATCAAACATATTTTGGTCTGTGAGGTCATGCCAAACAACCTTAGCACACAGGGACTCTGATTTATCTCGTGTAGTACAAGTAGGGCTATTCTCCTCTCATCTGACTAATCTGATAAATCACTGTCTGATTCTTGGCAGTCTTTTCCCAAAAAGAAAAAGCTTCAGTTGCTGGTTTAAGTATATAATAGGTATGAAACATCACGTATAACTCTGAGGAGGTAAATCAACAATTCTTAGCGCCTACCTTCTCCCCTAGGCATACATAGGTTCATATCTGCTTAGTGGGGAGATACACCTGGACTTTGCACCCCTCACAGGCACTTGTAAGGTGCCCGATTGTTACTTTTCCCCACCATTCTTATCTAATCATAGTAATTATTTGACTTCACATCAAATTACTAGTCAATACCAGCAAGATCATTTAGATAGAGAGCAAAGGAATTAGAAAAGTAATTTTATATTTCAAATCAAAATTTACAAGTGTTTGCTTCAATTATTTAAAATTTCTTCTTTTTTAAAAACATCTTTATTGAAATATAATTGCTTTACAATGGTATGTTAATTTCTGCTTTATAACAAAGTGAATCAGCTATACATATACATATATCCCCATATCTCCTCCCTTAAAATTTCTTAAGCAAAAATAAGTGCAATTGTCTAAATTATTTCAGTATTGTAATGATCAGACTATCTTTCATGATAATTCTCACTATAAAATGTACCTTTCCTGATTCACATACCATCTTTCAATATATTCCTTCATTGACTTGAAAGATTCTCAAAAGTATCATGACACATAACTCTGATATTCCATACTGTTTAGAAAATTATTTATGATTTAGGGAAGGAAAAACTTTTTCTTGAGCCTCTTAGAGGCCCTGGCTAAGTCTGAAAATCAAACTGAAAAAGATAAATTAACAGGAAAAAAGCATAAACATTTATTTAGTGTAAGTTTTACATGACATGGCAGCCTTCTTAATGAAATGAAGACTTGAAGAAAGACTGACCTGAGTAATTTTATGCTAGGTTTGATGATGGACTCATAAAACTGCTAGGTGGACATCTGTGGAGGATTGTGATACTTTGAAATTAAGAGGTAAGTGTAGTAAACCAGAGGAAATTTAGCGAGGCCTGTTAAGATTCTTCTTGTCCTCCCTTTGTCTTCTGAGATAAGGATGTTTCTTTCCTCTGGTTATAAGGAGGGCACCTCTCACAGAAGAGTTTTATGATGTGTTTTGGGGAGAAAGTCAAGGGGAAGTCAGAGTAATCTTCTTGCTTCTGCTTTTCCTCAAACTCCTTCAACTTAAAATATGCAGTATGCCAACATGTCATATTTTGCGGTAACATGTCCTGAACCCCATTACTGTGAATGTTTAAACTTACCTTGCCATATAAGGGAAATTTGTCTCTAGAAAATCTTCTCAAGTTTTAACATTTTCCATTCATGACTCAAATATAAATTCATTTTTTTAAATGTAAGAATTCTCTTCAGGAATCATTTTGTTGTTATTTACTTTAAAAGAAAAAAGAAGAAATTATCAATTTTGTCAGTTATATCATAAACACACTCTACCTACTTGAAATCTCTGTTGGATAAATTTGCTGTTTATTATTCACATTAGATGAATATTTCTGAATACTCACATATGTGGTACACAAGATAATATTAAAGGTTCTGTCTTTGTGAAATTAAAAATAAAATGTTTCAGATCACACATTTCCCCTCATTCCTAGTGGTATATTCAGCTTTTTAATTTCCACAGTCTTTCAACAACCCCTTTTCTTCACCACTTCCTACATCTACCCTTTGTTCTGCCAGTATATCAAATTGATTTACAAAATGTGCTTAATATATCTCAGTAATTATCTTAAATCTACCCTATTTACTCCATCCTCATTCAGTGCCTTATAATTATTTAATTGAAATATTCCAGTGGTTTCCTTATGGGTATCCTTTCCACTGTTTTCTCTCTACCTCAATTGGACCACTACACTTGTTTCAAATTTATCTTTCAATTAGGGGTAGGACTTTCTGCTTTAGTAAAAATAGTCTGAAATCCCATTGCATACAAATCATTGTTGAATATCTAGATCTCATAGTTTTGAAAAACAAAATTTTATAATAAAACTTAAATGGAAATTCAACTTTTTATATTATCTTTATACATATATATATAAATAATTAAATATAAATATATATAAATTCTCTTTTTATATTATCCTACACATTGTCAATATACAAATTCTTATATTTTCTGAATAATTTAGTTTACATACACACATGTATTTCCTTCTTACAACAAAGCTTGTTTTCTCTTTTGAAGCCATTTATCTCCATCTCAACACTCTCAAATTTCTTTTACATTCTAACAATCATCAAACTTGCAATCTTGCTGAAAAAAATTTTAATCACACCATTCTCCTACTTGGTAAAGGAAGAAGAAAAAATGAGTGTGAAATAAGGGGATGGGGAAAAGAGTTGAGGGATGAGGGAGGGCTTCTCCACTTCAAAAGATAAAAAAGCTTCCTGTGTTTAAAGTCATTACAATTACTTTTTTTTTTCTTCTACATTTGGCACAGAATGGAAACATCTTAAGCAGTCAGGGTATCTTCTCATGGTCTTACTGTCATAGACTTTCTCTTCCAACCCCTCCTTTTTATCCCCCTAGATCTAATCCTTCCTCTTATGTTAAACTTTTTCTCAGTACTCCAAGCCCTTTTCCCTTTTTTTGTGAGAGACTCTATTGTTCAGAGTGGATTCTAGTCCCAAGTCTGCTCACCTCTGAACAGAGAACCCTTCAGGCTATTCTGGAATTGAAATTACTCATAGTTCCTTTTAGCTTCTGGTATCACCTTGCTATTAGATAATCTGTAGGAAATAGAAGTGGAATGAAATGAGCTAGGCAAGAGACCTCTTCCTTACCTTTAGAAAGATCTAGAAATACATTCCTCCCTGTACTTTTGTTTTTTTAAACATTTAGTCGAAGTTATATACAAATTATTACAGAGTAAATGGTGGTAGCAAACAGCTTAAATATAAATGCTTGATTGCTCATTTGTTGTTTCTTGTTTTTACCAAACTTAATGAAAAAGTTCTTGAAGACAGGAATATTGTCTTATCAATTGAGGTATACAAAAACTAACAAAATATCTCTTAATTGAATCATAATTTTTTAAGGCTGAAAATTTAGATATCTAGCTACTCAGTATTTTCTCCATGGAATATTTATATGAATTTTTCTCATTATCAGTGTTGTAACATTTCAAGGCTTAAACTCTTATAATACCATTTCATATGTTTGTTAAAATATTTATATTTATTGTGAAACACTTATTTGTACATTTTACACTGCTCAATAAAACTATTGATGAACTATTCATGGAAAAATTTGAAACATTAACCTGTAATATTTATGCCATTGCTGGCACTATAATTGAACTAAAATGTGTATCACAAAGCCTTCCATTTAGTCAACTATATTTTAAAATACTTTAATATGAAAGATCAGGTTTTCTCATACACTCAGTATTGAAATTGCAGCTTTAGGTAATGAACCTTATAACTAACAATGGTTTATGCAGTACTAGGGTTACAAAATAGAAAGATGCAATTTTTAAAAATTTGGTAACTAATAAAATGGAAGATATGATTCTAACAATTTAGAGCTTTCATTTTAGGAGACTTCATGGAGAAAATGGTTTTAGGTACCCAGCTGTGTTTTCTAAAAAGACATTTATTTTCATTTAAATTCAATCTATCTTTACCATAATGACAGTGCCAGTGGCTATTTTATGAAGTTTCTTATATTCAAATTACAATCTAATTTTCTAATTTAAAAGTTTAATTTCTTTTTAATAATAAAGAATAATTACGGTATGTGAGCTGTTAAAAAAAATCTTAGCTGTTTCCATACATTCACTCGTTTGTTAAATTCTCAGTTTTAGAAAAACTTTGATTAAATTGATGCCAAGAATGCACGTATAGATTCCTGCATTAAATAAAGATTATTTCTTTGTAAGCTCAAGGAGTATTGTTCTTGGAATTTTACATTCTTTTTCAAAATAAAACAGCTTGGGAGGGAATGTATATATCAACTTATTCATACATAGTGATACCAGGAGTTGTTTATTTCCAGAAAGTTTTAAAATATTTTGAAAACTTTCTCTTTGAAGTTGTGGATTGATGAGTCTAAAGAAGTTCTCAGTAGAAAATTGGTCTCTCTGGCAAGGGCACATTTAGTTCCACTGATAGAATAACATCTGTCATACTTCTAATGACACAAAATAAAATGTCAATCTGGATTAATGTATACAAGTCTCTACTTGCTCTCTAATAGTTTATTTTGTACTACTGATGAGAGTACCTTTATTGTTTTCCCTTTATTAATATGATATACTGTAATATTTAGCAATTAAAATACACTTCAATTATACAGAGATAAGATTGTTTACTTTTTATATGGCAATTATAATTGATCATACCTCAAATTCTTAAATGTGTTAAAACAGACCTAGTGAAAACAGAATCAAGAACTGAGACTACCAAGGTAATCCCTGTGTGAGTGAGAGACCTGGGTATAGTTAATAAGGAAATGTTCAGGTTCAGTTAATAAGGAAATGATATGGAAACAGAGGTAACTGACAGCCTGGACATAAAGTAAGCATAAGTAAGTTCCAAAACAAAGAAAAGAGGTTGTCTGAGACAACCATAGCATAGCCCAACAACAGTGAACTAAGAATGATGATGTCAGAATTAATCAGACAAGCAGTTTTTCTAGCATGATTTCATTAACAATTAGTGGCATACATTAGCAACGTCCATCTGAAACTGGCTTACAACACAGCCCAGTGTCCTTCAAGTGAGAAAGGAATTGATGATACTTTCAAGCATTAAAAACACAGAAAAGAACCCAACAATAAGGACATGAAGTCACATCGAAGCAAGTAACATTTATGGTATATCATTAGTCTCATCATAATGAACAAAATCTCTCTTGTGCAAAATCAGTTGTATTGGGGGTTTACTGGTATAGCAAAAAGATTGATTCAAGGGCTGGAATTCAGACAAAGCCTGATCATTTTTATTTTATAAGAATGCTTCCCTGAAATGGCTCCTAAAATTTATCTGGGAAAGCTTAAAAACTAATGATTCTTGAGCCCCTTCCTTACCAGATCCATTGAACCAAATTTCATGAGACTTTTTTTTTTTTTAATGATAAAACCTCTGCAGTTGATTCCTATGCAAACAGTTTTGAATGTATTGTCTATGGACCAACATTTAGGAATCATTGAATAACCTTTATTTGATTAGTTTTGAAAAACAGGTAGAGTTGGTATATTATTTTCTTTAATTTGAAATGAAATTTAGTAATATATATTTTCTTTTGTAAATTTTTTTGAGAAAACATGAACAAAATGGCTATTTTGTTTTTCAAACCTACATAATATTTATAGAAAATTTTATGGGAAACAGAAAAAGTTTCCCATAATTCAATAACTACAGTTACCTGTTGATGTATCATTTTGATATTTGTATGAATAAATGTATACATATGATTAGATTGCATAATTTTTCTTGTAGGAACTATGATGAAAGTTTTTTTTGTGAAATCTTTCCTCATTTAAGAAATGCTTAAAATGGATAAAACCCTGTCAGATATAAAATATGCATTGGCATGAATGTACAAACCCATAACATATTATTCAACCAGTCCTCCTTGGCCAAAGGAGAATTAACATTTCCAATAGAAAAATAATTATTTTATCTATATTACTAGTCCCTGGGCATAAAACCAATAGCTATAAACAATGGAAAAACTTGTTCCAAAAACAGTTAACGCAAGTTGGTGAAATCTCTGTCTAGCCTATGAGAGTGATTTTTAAAATGTGCACTCACTGATAGAGACCTCTAATGATTTTCAGGCCTCCAGGCAAATGGCCACGGTTTTAGAGGCATAGATCTGAATGAAGAATATTTGAATACCAAAGTATTGTGGAAATGAATCACTTCTTCTAAACCAATGATGAATAGGAAGAGTGAGAAGTTTCAGCAAGTTGGAAATTCATGAACCAGTTAGAACTAATTTCTAAATATTATTCTTTAACATATTAATGCAAACAATACATTTATACAGATATTAATAATTTCAAAAACTTTTGTATATGACTATACATGTTTTTCATTTAAAGGTCCGATTTAGAATTTTAGGCCCTTCCAGGCTTCAATGTATAACAAATATCTGTGAGTTTAGTGATGAGTATTATGTAAGGGAGGGAATCTCACTGCATCCCCACCAAGCATTATTATTATTAATAAATTTACAGATTTTATAAATGCTTATCTCATTGCCATTTTAATTTATATTTCAAATTATTAATATAATTGAAATTGAATGCCTTAATATTTTACTTTATAGTATAAATTATCTGCTCACCTTGATAATTTTCTTTTTAATATTTATATGTTTGTTTTTTATTGAATGTGTTATATCCATATACTTTATTACATATACTTACCTTTTTTAGCAAAGATTGCTTTCAAATTTCTCTACTCCCTCTTGATCTTGGATAAACAATATTACTAACATAATGTGTGTCTTTGCTTCAGATTAATCTAGTTATAATGAAGTAATATAGCTATATATGTGTATGATATAAATACTAACAAATCAAATGCAAGTGTAAACATAAATGTAAATTTAATGTTTGTTTCGTTGAAAACAGATCATATTTTCAGTATATTGCTTCTTACTCTAAAAAGTTCAACATTAAATGCATCTGTTTACCTGGAATGGAGTTAAGGTATTCTTTTAAAATTTGTAGATTTTTCATGAAATCAATGTCCCTCAACTTATTCAAATTTCTCCTCCTGATTAGTATTCACTATTTAAATTTTTCTCATATATAAGTAGCATTTCACAAAAAATCTTTTATTGTACATATAAGTTTATGTATTAATACATTTATTTATATGGGTTAGATTCCCAAAAAGAATTTGGTAGGTAAAAGTGTGTTGTCTTTTTTTACACATATGTTCCATATTATCAAAAAACTATTGTAATTCACTTTATCACCAGCTTTGAGTTTGAGTAAACTTTTACTTCACATTCTCACCAGCAATAGATGTTTATATTATTTTTAATTTTATAAAAAAGTTTAAGGTGTATAAACTGAAATAATATCTCTAAGTTAATGTAATTAATGTTATTAACATAGTAGGAAATTTGGTCTTTTATTTGCCAATAGCTGTCTGGATTTGCATTCTTTGGAACTGGCTATTTAAATTTTTGTCCATTTTCCTAATGGTTTCATTGAGTTTTATTTTTAAGCAGCAAATTTTTAATATATTATAGATATTAATATTAGGAGTTTTAGAATCAAGCAATGAAAAATATCTGGTTGAATTAAAGATATTTCTGGTAGAAAATAAACTGAAAATAAATGTGTAGGAAGTATTTTGGGTAGCTCAGAATTTTTAATGTAAGTGTGGAGAAATGGGCTCAGAGAGAATAGAAGGAACAGGGGAAGCTAGATATTTCAATAAATTTTTCACTGTGACCTGCCAGGCTGACAACACTGCCACTGCCTTTGAACGGCAAACTTAAAATATATAACTTGACCATATCTGAAACTGGACAGTGGCTATCTGGTCATGTTGCCAGCACAGTTTCTGGAACTTCTTTCATGACACTCTTAAAAATGAGATTTTGTTATTATAACTATCCTCTAAATGATCCATGTATTCATTGTATTATTAGATTCTTGTTCTGCACTGATTGAATATATCAGATCCATCAAGTCTAATTCGTACTCTTGTGTCTGAACTTCCAAGTAGATGTAAGTTTTTGTTCCAAGTAGAAGTTTTTAAATGTATTGCTCTCAATGTTGGAATGACCGATTTTGTAAACCACCAGTACTCATTAGGTGGAGAATTATCCAATCATATAACGGGTATTCAAGTATCGTGCATATTTGATATTAAAAACATCAAAATGTTAATCAGAGATATTAACCTTTTCCTTGTTTCTGAGTTGTAAATTATTTCTCTGTATTTTATCATTTATCCTTGTCTTTTTTATGGCATAAATCAATGGATTTCCTGAAAAGCTCAATTTTTAAAAACTGAATTAAATAATTTGTGCATAAAGAAGTAGAATCATGGTTTCCAAAGTGCTTCTGGGTTGTTTTCAAGCTTCCACTTACTTCATAGATATTTCTGACTTTATGGTAACAATTTATAAATTTGTATTATGAAAACACATTACAACTTTAAAATGAGCCTGGAAAGTTACTTGAGCAATATGGAAATTTATTTCTTTTTGGCATATTTTTATGTTATCATTTTATGTATCAAAATGCAAAGGATGATGTATGTTTTGACATAAATAAAACCTATGCAAGTTATCTACAATTTGTTATAAAAATAAAACAATGAAGTGCATTTTGGTAGATTATTTAGTGAGTTTAGGAGAAAGCTTACCACACAAAATAGAGCAGAATCAAACTTAATTTTCTCTGGCCATTGTCATTTTGAATCAATTTTTCTGTTATTTATATTGGGCAGTACAGTGTTTTAAATTCGCCACTAAAAGGTAAAAATCCACATCTTTTCCCAAACTATAATGGATCACACCATATAACTGCTTCTAGCAGATATCTACTTTTCAAAAAGTGTATTTGTACATTTGAAGCAATGAGTCACATCTCTGCTCCACTGACTAGCATTGCTTTAAATCTCTTGGATCCCATTATCTTGTGTTGTGTCAAATCACACTGGATTTTCTACGTGACAAAATATACAGTGATGAAAGTTGACAGAAGAAATGTAATACAATATGACACATCAGAAATTTAAAGGGTAATGAGATTAGCTATTAGATGTCAAATTAGATAAGGAATGCCAAATCCAAAATGAATCTGGCAGTGCTAATGGAGTGAAAGGTACATTGTTTACCTTATCTATGAAACAATGAATTCTTAACTTTATCAGCAGATATTTAGCCAACTCAGATACATGCTCAGGATCATCAGAAATTATCTTGGAAGATCATGGACCATTTCAAGGTCATTTTATGATGACACTAAAGATGATTTGACCTATATCATTCTTCTACAGAGAAAGCTAATATTATTGATTGTTGCTGATAATGCACATTTTTTGCTGTATTTAAGAAATTATGATTTTTTTAAAGAGAAAGAGTAATACAATGGCATTATACTATGTTATACTTGATGTCTTTTTGCTATACAAACAAAGAAAAGCAATTTAAACTATTTGGAAAAGGACAAAAAGAATCCTTATACTCATGATAATGAAGATCTCTGAAGATTTAGTTTTTACCTTTTGGTATCTAGATTAAATTAGTAAGATTCTTGACATTAAAGGAATTTGACCCAGAAAAAGGACTGAAAAAAAGTTACAGATTTATTTCTTGCCATTTTAAGGAGGTCACAATAAGTGAGAATTAAACAAATACTAAAGAGAAATCATCATTTTTCTAGTCTCCGTGTTGGTAATATTTAGTAACAATGAATGCTTGTCATTTACCTGGTTTTGCCTGGACTGAAGACAATAATTTTCCTTAAATAAATCAATAAAATGTTTTGTTTAGAAATCATACTTTTGTTTCTTTACCATATTATAGTTTACCATTTACAACTGCCAACTCTTTCCATTATGACACTTTGGAATAAAGATTATGAGGGAAAAAACACCCTTCTGTGTAACTGGTATTCACTTTCAAAGGATAATAGAAAGTATAAGAAAATGTTCAAATATTCATCAAATTTAGGAAAAACAGTCTATCTAACTCATCTTTTACTTCATCTTCCCCCTAATTCATTTTTCATGCCTTCTGGATTGTTGATACAAAACAGATGCTCTCTAATGATCACCTTTAAGCATTTTTAAAAGACAGGATGATGCTGAAGCTCTGATAATAAACTGCAGAAAACGCTAAACCATTTGTTTCATCACCCTCCATAGATTAAAGGTGCTTAGTTCTCTCCAATGTGAAAGGCTAAAAGAACAATCTAAATGTAAACACCTAGAATGATTACTTGCAAATCTGCTATTTCTGTCTTCTATATTTTGTTACTCTACGTGAGTTTTTTTTTTTTTCCTTTGGAACCAGGGAACTTGTGAAAGGAAAGCAAGGATATAAGGCGATCTAAAGAATAATTAATTGATTTCTCTGTCACTCTGGAAGAATAATTGTTTTTAAGGCTATTAGAATGAATTTACTAAAGATTAATGAAGGGCATTGAGAGAATTAGAGTTTAGATAATTAGACTATTTAAATTTTTCCTCCACTCTTCATCTCAGAATAAAAATATAATAAAAAAGTCACTATATAATTAAAACCTTTCTCATACCTTTCTGTTTGTGTGTTTCATAAAGCAATTTACCAAACAAGATTTACTAATAGGAGATTAAAAACTGTCACATAAACTGTCAAATTTTAAAACTTCCAAAAATAATATAAAAACCTCTTATCCAAGATTTCATTTTCAGCACTGCCAAATAAATTTCTGCAAATGTAGAAAATGCAATCTAAGAAATGTATTTAAAAACTGGGAAAGTATTAATTTTTTAATATTAAAAAACACTAAAAATCACTTGTTCTTCTATGGCTGTTTCTCAATTTCAAGTTACATTCAAATAGCATTTTTGTTCATACTTACATTTATAAAATGTTACTTTGAACTTACCTAAAATTAATTATTCAAGCATTGTTACATTGTTTGGATATATATAAACAACTTACTCTGTTTATATATATACATGAAAGTTATACATCCATTATTTAACAATTTGTTGCCAGGTAAAATATTTAAATGAAATCCAATCTTGGACCAAATTCTTCTGTATGCTTAAACATTTATATGGGTGCATTATAAAAACAATAAACAAATTTTCTTAGTAAAGTACCTAGTACGATATGTTCTTCCAAGTGGCAAAAATGGCTTGACTTTTAGAGATTACAGATTACAAATAGGGAAGCCTCAGATTACCCAGAAGACCCTTGTGAAGTGGGAGCACACAGGTGCAATGGAATATTAACTCTCACATTATATGCTGAAGGTATTTGGCTGCAGGGCTGGCATGATTCAAATGTCTTGTTCATTAAATGAAGTTTGGCCCAGGCAATCTTTCCGGTTAGCGGGTGCCTCCATGCTTGTCCCATCTTGTGGCTTTGTCATCCCGTGAAGATCATCTTATCATCTATGCTTGCAAATCAGAAGAGAAAAGAGAAAATGCAGACCTACTTTTTATAATCAGAAATTAGAGAGGAAAGAGAAAAGTCAGAGAATGCGAAAGTGCTTTTTGAAATGTACCTTTGGCACAAAAAAGGTAGATGTTAATTTCTCTCACATTCCACTGTTTGAAAATAAGCCAGAAATTCAGACCAAAATGTGCACTTGTACCTACCTCCGCAGAAACTGTATACTATGGCAGTGGAAGCATGACTTTGGTAGGCAATTGTCCATCTCTACCAGACCAGTCAAACACATCCATGAAAGCCTTACTTCTAGCTTCACCTGTATTATTTAACAAATGCTTAGGTATAGGTTTTGACAATTATATTTGTAGTGGTTAAACAACTACATCTGGTCTTGTTTATCCTTGATATATTAAAAACTAACTAACCACTAGCATAGTATAGATTTATAATTAGAGTAATGTACATCAAACTAACTGAGTCTGGGATGTAGATTTTTAAAATATGCATACCTATTTCACCCTATGTATACTGAAGTAATTTTAATATAAATTCCAACTTAGTAACTTGACAAATACAGTATTTACATACAATGTGCTCTTCATCTAAAACTTTATAAACATATTGAGTTATGCAGTAAGTAAATATTATATACTGATATTTCTTTAAATTTCATAATGAATGTGGAAAACGCAATTAATAACATGAAAGAATCAAAGCTAACTTTTATCTTTCTTGTGGAAAAAAAGAGCTTTGGATTATAAATATGACTCCAAAGGGAGGGTACTTTCAACTGGAGCCCTGTTTATAACACATTTCAGAAACCCATAGAACCTTTTTTAATTCTACCATACCTCTACCTACTACATAGTGAACTAAAAATTTAAACTATTGCAATGCCTGAAATATAATTTTGAGTTAAGCACCAAAATCTCAACTGAAGTAGAAGATTCTTCCAAGTATATCATTACAGCTTGATCCAAATTATACTCTAGTTTTTCAAAAATGCCATTCAAATATTCTTAAAAGCATTATTGCTTTGCTTGTTGGACAGATAATATATGATTATGTAACTCCGTTAAAATAATTTCAGCCAAACTTAAGGCCAAGCTTTTTATAATGATTTTTAACTGGCATGTCATATATCAGATAATAGTCTACCTACCCCAGAGCTCCCAAAATTTGTTCTCCAAATTTGAACTATGTTAACAACTTCAGAGCTTTGAGATAAGTTAAAAATGAAGGAAGCCCATTGGTAAGTTTTATTTTAGAGGATTAAAAGACATGAAAGGGGGCTTCTCTGGTGCTGCAGTGGTTGGGAATCTGCCTGCCGATGCTGGGGGCGCGGATTCGTGCCCCGATCTGGGAAGATCCCACATGCCGCGGAGCGGCTGGGCCCATGAGCCATGGCCGCTGAGCCTGCGCGTCCGGAGTCTGTGCTCCGCAACGGGAGAGGCCACAACAGTGAGAGGCCCACATACCGCAGAAAAATAAATAAATAAATAAAATAAAAGACATGAAAGGTCTTAAACATGTAGTCAACCCAAGCTGAAAACAAACAGAAAAAACTGAGTTGAAGGCCAAAATTCACATGATCCAAGCGGGAGTAATTAGTGCATCCCTGAATAAAACTATGGAGATAAATTCTTTCTGGAATTCATTAAAATCAATTTCTTATCCGATAATTGAAAAAAATACTGAGAGTAAATGTATAAACCAGTTACTTAAAACTATAAATATTTATTTTCACAAAAAGGGGGAGGGTTAAATTGAAGGCAGAATTGCAGGTATATTTTCAGTACACAGTATATTTTCTATTTAAAAGATATACATATATATCCTTAATTGCTGCATGTTCATGTCTAATTATAATCAAAATAGAGAAATATAGTTAGAGAATATTTAAGGACATCCTCTGTAATAATTGTCAGTACTTGATAGTTCTGATCCATCTGAAGTAATGAGATGATTAAGCTGAAAATAAATATTGGGTACAAATTTGGCTAAAGTTTGCTTTCAGAAGAATCTGAATGTGTATTTCATGTGTTCTAAAATTTACAATGACAGCATCTGCTATTTATTCATTATCAGACTATTTTAACTTGCTTTGAAAGGGTTCGTGAACAGCCTTTTATGCCATCTGCCAGTGAGATGGGAATGTTTGCCTACAAAATTATCATTTTATACACTCATTACAAAGTGGATAGTATGTCACACTTATCACCTGAATGAGGACATAAGAGGCTGTTAATCTAGACTATGTTGCAAATACATGTAATTTATGTAATGTGATAAAGTTAAATATTTAAGATACAGAAGGCTAAAATGGATTTTAAATCATTTTAATTTTCCATTATTTGGGCAAGTGAGGTAGTCCTAAGGGGCTTAAATCCCTTGCAATTGATTTTGATTACAGTCATTATGATCCTGCATTGAAAAGTGACTTTGTTTGAGAGCATACTACCATCTATAGTGATTTTAAATGTAATTCCAATGGACTGGGTCATAGCAATACTAATTAAATCAAATAGATATTTAAAAATATATTATCCATCATTTATAGATGTTAACTAAATGTATGCTAATGGATTTTCTGTTTCATTGTCTAAACTGACATTTGTAAGGCTATAGTGAAGATGCAAAAATGATAATTTCTGAGCAATTATTTATTTTAGGAAACTAGTAAATCAATTAGGCTACCTGACACTTCATCATCTAATGAAAAAATGTATGTTTCTTTGTCATAAAAATAAAATGTATCATGTAAGATGCTAAAATTCTTCTCAAATAGCTAACATCACTGATAGTCCACTGTTCAAACAATAAAAGGACATTTTGAACTTCATGTCAACAAGGGCAATCAAGGAAAAGTCAGCATATGCTTTTTATATTTCCCAAATATTTTTTTAACCTTTTTTAAATAGAAAGAAATGCAAATGTTAATGCTATGGCTCTCTGCAAGACAGGATTATATGTTGTTATAATATAACAAATATCTTTGGTTAACCAAAGATAAGGTACAGAAACCTTCTTTTTTCTTTTCTTTTCTTTTTTTACTAAACCACTTGTAAAAGATCCATTAATAAAATTGCTTCTGACAGTTTCAGCTTCATATCAGCAATTTTAAAGCCTTACTTGTCACCAAACAGAAGAATCTGGGGAAAACAATATAATAAAGAGAGGTAAAAATAGGAAAATAGAGTTCAACATTGAGATTCAATTTATAAAGATCTTGAAAAACTAAGGTTTTGTTCATGATTTTTGCACCCTGTTCTTTCTAGACTTAATCTTTTTGCAATAACTTTCTTTTAACTTATGGTGAATCCATACCTTTTGATAGAATTTGCTAATTATATAGTTATATAACAATATATTGTTATATGCAGTAGTGCTTGTTCATTTATAGAAAGGAGTGGCAAGAATCCGGTTGTAATATCTCTAATCATCTATTTTAGGGCACCTTTTTGAGAAATTAAGGGCTTGGAAAATACATTTGTAACCTGAGTTTTTGTTTCCAAAGTAAATTTTAAAGTATTTATACAGATGACTGATTGATTACATTATTTTTATAACTGTTTGTAGGACTGGTGGTATTATTGATTATAATTATTCAATAACAATACAGGTCAAAGAATATTTTCTGATTATTTAAAAATGTTTTTATTATTAATAGAAGTGAGATGAACACATATTGCTCCAGTATGGGTCATTTTGCATAGAAAGCTAATTTTCTTTTTAAAATATCATAAATAGGTAAAATTGTTTATATTTTATTTGTCTATTTAAAAATAATTTGAGCAGAAAATGAGACATGTTTTAAATATAGTCATACTTACTCACACAATACTCATGGTAATAGGAGGTCTTTCTCAGAGGGTCGGCTCACTTGATGTTGTAGTAAAGTGGCAACAAGAACTTGCAATATAACTAAATACTCTCAGAACACTAATGAAAAATACTATACAGCTAAGCTTTCTGCTAATCCTGTATCTAGGCTCTCACAGTATGTTCTAAGTTGAAATATCCCTGCTCTCAATTTTTCTTAGTTTATTTTAGTATATATGTTCATGAGAAAGTGAGAACCTTCAAGAAGCTATATATACTTTTATTTATTATTTTTATTTATGGAAATGTTTCCTTTACTTTCATTAACAAATACCTTTTCAATTTTTAGATATATGAAGCATAAACAATAAACTTTTGCATTTTTGTAATCTGGTTTGCCTCACCAAGTCCTTGAATTACACTGTTAATTTATTTGATAAAATAAATTTTCATATATTGAGGTATGGGGAAGTCATTCTGGCTTATACATGAGTTATCTTGAATTTTATTCTAACTAGAACAGCCTGTTGGTCACCTATCAAATATAAATTGTACATCTGCTTTAATTATTAAAGAAAAGAGCACACTGATCAGAAGTAAAGAATGTCCACATTAATTAAAAATAAAGATTAAATGCCTGCCTTCCCAGCACACCAATGTTAGTACTCCTTAGATGATAAGATTCTCTTTCCAGGTGCCACAGTCATAGTGATTCTCTGTGTATGTACTGATTTTTTTTTCTTTTTTTTTTTTTGAAGTCTTGAAGGAAAGTATCCCTGACTTATGTGATGTTCTTTGCTCTAACAATACATAAAGCTGTGCTGAAAACCATGTTTCTCGGGAATTGTTCCTCAGAGTTATTTGAGAGGCTGTCTTCTGTGCTGTAGTCCTCAGTTCGGTTCAAATAAAAAAGTATTTTCTATTCCTATTATAGATTGTTTGTTGATTTTTTTTGTCAACACATCTGTTTATTTCATAATTTATTTATTTCAGCTCAAAAATTTATGATAACATGGATTCAGTGATAGTATACACTTCCTATGTTTCTTGGGAGAAAGCTTAGTTGCACATTTTTGTTTTTAACATCAGTGTCCTGAGTTGCATTTTTATAATATTGACAGTACTTATTACTGTTTTACTGCACCATGCCAAATATGCTGATACTGCTGAGAAAGACCTTCTGTTATCAAACTGATACTAAATCCAAGCTGTTAGAAGCAGTTTTTTAATGTAAGTGTGGTAAATTGAGCAAAGAGTTTGAGTGCCCTAGAGTCATGAAAGGTCAGAAACTGTTCTGACTATTAAATGATATCTATTAATTTTGCTCTGGAGAACAAAGCTATCCAGGTAGGCAGTGGTAGAAATAATTGCTTTAACTGTGAAGCCATTAGGCAACTTTCAAGGAATTTTGGCAGTGGAAAGTGTATGACGCCTAATTAATGCTTTAAGGTAAACGTTAGAGTTCAAGTGAGAGGCAAGAAAACTCAATTTTCCTATGAGATGAACTCTTATAGAAAATTAAAGTCCCACCATTAAAAATATTCTGATTTATTTGCTTAAGAAACTGTGCTGTTTGACTTTTTAAAATGTAAAATAATGACTTGTAAATTGTGCCAACTTATTGAAGACAGATATTTCTTAATTTGAGGGATCTTTTCATGATAGAACAAAAATGTCCTTACAAAAATGTAGGTAACTGAAATTTCTCAGGTAGTACAACTTTTAAATTTTATAACTTTCTTTCTCTCATATTTTTCACTGTGTACTTTAAACCTGGTAAATCATTCCTCTTCCTCATCACTTGCCCAAGTCCAGTAAGTCTTTAGTACCCATCCCAAATGTTATGGTTAATCTTTTTCTCACTGTTTCAATTGCAAATGAACACCCTTTCCTAAAATTAGCTAACATTTAATGATTATACCACACTACATGTATGTTATGTATCTAAATTAATGTTTCTTTTTGCACATGCACATGTATATCATGTTTTCATTAGGAAGCATTGAATGGCTCTTAAATATGTTGAACATCATGGTGCAAAATTAGCTATGGAAACTAATCTGTTTTCTCTGGTATCCTGAGAATATTTGGAGTTCATGGAGATGGTTTCAGAAGGAGGGAATGAGTATACAACATAGGAATGTGAGAGAAGTATAGAGACTCAGAAAGGGAATGAAAGACTATAAATTATATATATATATATATATATATATATATGTATTTTAAAAATCCACTCCTAAGGAGAATCTAAAAATTGTAAGCAAAATACAGTGGAGAAAAAGTAGTTTTCTCTCTACCATTTTAGGTTCTTGGCGGAGAACCCCCATCCCCATTAATAAGAAAACAGATTAACCAGGGAACAAATTTAATTATGTATGTACACACATATACATATGAGAGTCCCACAAATATATTAGACTCAAGGAAATGACCAAAGCAGGAAGCTTTTTGATAGTTTTAGATAAAGAAACAATAAACCTGTGATGAACTGATAAAACAAAGGGTAGTAAAATGTGAAGAAAGAACAGGTTTGTTTACACAGCCTTCTTGGTCCTAAATTCCCTATCTCTGGTGATAAAGATATCTTCTACCCTCCTGTTACAGGAAGGGTACATTTCACATGGGAGATTTTTCTCTTGCTTTCAGGGGGGCAAAAGAGGTTCAAAGTATCCTTCATGCATGGACTCTTTCTCAAGTACTTTCACTTCAAAATAATCAATATACCAAAGTGACATATTTTGAGGTGACGTATTCTGAATCTTTGAAAAGTCTATTAAACTCAAAAACTTTCAATGAGACTATTTTTTTTTTCTTTTTTAAACTAGGAAGATCTGAATATTACAACAGAGCTGTTAAGTTAAAGGATAAAGAAAGCTAATAATGAATCCCAGTCAATAAATTATGATAGAATATAGGGTGATATGCATCTTGGAGTTAATATCTTTAGGAAGAATTAGGAAGTCCATCTGCATTGAATAGAATATGTTCAAGGCAATATCAGACAAATCTATAAGATGACAGAGCTGACAGCTAACATATGGGTTATCTATAAGTGACACATGGTTTATTTTCTTTTTGTGTACAATAACTGTTCTCAAATTGACAACTTCTGAAACTGGAACTGAGTATTTAAGCCCCAGTATTTAAGATGTGCTCTCAGTATATTAAATGTTAAAGAAGATAATCAAGCTTAGGCAACCATACTACATAATAGTCCATAAGAAGATAGTGTATAACAAAGAAACAAAATACAAGTATGACATGATGATGAAACTTGCTACTCTGACCTGATCCATGAATCTCAGGTGAAGTGTCAGGTAAGGAAGAATAAGAGATTATACAGTAAGAGAAGGATGTATTAGAAACTTTAAGCATCCTCTGAAAAATATTCCATCCTTCTTACTTCCCTAATAGTGTGGTATGTGGGTGCCTGAAAGAGTCATTTTCTTCTCAGTGAAGGTAAGGTTCTTGTCTCAACCCAGAAAGAATTCAGAAACAAGAAGGGGAGATCAAGAAAGTAAAGTGAGGATTTATTCAAGCAAGAATACACTCTCAGAGGGAGAGTGGGAAGACAGGTGAGTACCTGCCTTGGGTTTCTTTGGCGAGCCAGTTATGAGTGACATACAAATAAAGGACAGAATGTTTATTGGGCAAGGAGGGGCTTGGGAGTTGTATAACCTGGTTTTCATCCCAGCTCTATCTTCCCAAGGGGAGGAGGGATTTTTTCATTATTTAGCTTTGATTGGAAGTGTCATGGCGTCAGTGCACGATGGGTACTTCTTATCTGCAAAGCTAATTTTATTGTAATGAGGGCATAAAGAGCAAAAGGTTACACTCAAACACTGGAGATTCCTTTTCCCACCATTTTTTGTCTGCCTCCAGGATACATCACCCCAAAATGTGTGGTTTCCTGTCAGTCTGGAATGTTTCTGCTTTTTTTGTCTGCCCATGGTCCCTCACTGTTCACAAGATGCATGGTTGCCTGCCACCTGGCCTGTATCCCCATTTCTCTGCTCATATCTAGCTACCTGCCTGCTCTAACATTCCCCCCTCAAGGAGCCTGTACACTTAAAATCTTTTAAGAGGCAAAGACCTGATGGTCTGTCTTCTGTAAGTGCTTCAAGCTGAGCACAGGTGTTGTCCCTTCCTATGGGTCCAGGTCTCCTTGTTGTCTGTCAGAGATAGAGGTCTCAGAATTGTTTACAAGTGGCAGAGGTGGAGAGTGGGGAGTAGAAGGAGGCAGCAACCTTGTTCAGTGAGTGTTTATGGTCCTCATCTTCAGGTGGGATAGGTCGAAATCCCTGGAGTAGTATTATTTGAAGCTGGCGTTGTATTCTAGAGGACAGAAATTTAACTGGGCAGTTAAAAATACAAGGACCAAAGAGAAAGATGAGAAATGTAGTGTCTATGGAATCTAGAAAAGGGAGAAACAAAGCATATCCTGGAAACCATCCCTTAATGGTCTCAGTCCATTCTTGCTTCCCTGTGGAGCCAGGAAGCCTGTTTGTAGATTTCTTTAACATTTATTTGTACTTCTCCTGTGTTATTAATATATGCACAACATATTTTATTTTTGACAACCCAAACCCAACCCCCCCCCCATTGGCTTGCTAGGAGATAGTCTAGGGATCAGCAGTTGTTGAAAGCCACCCCTGCCAGGGAATCTAGGAATTTTTGCAAGATTGTGAGTGTCTCCAGTTTTCTTTAGTGAGCTATCTAGGGAAGAGGTTAGACACCTCAAGGTTGCCTCATGGTAGGCAAATCCTCCCCAAGGGGCAGTTTCATCTACGGTCCCCATAATTCCTGCTAGCACCAGACAAAAGTCCCTTCTTTGTGTGTCACATGGGTTACACTGAGGATGGTTATTTGGGCTGGAGTCACAGTACCCAAGATGCAGTCCCCATAATGAAGTGTGTTATCTAGGTGTGAGAGAGCAATGGCTTTGGTCATTGTGAGGTAGTTTTCTGGGATCCCACATAGCCATAATAATACAAATGGTGATGGTAAGACAGTGTGATTGGTTTGATTACACAGCTGCAGAAAAGTTCTGGGAGTTGGGAGACAGTTGCAGAGTGGTCCCATCTATATTTTGGATTTGGTCCATGGTTTGGAGTGTCAGGGTGTCTACATTCAGGGAGAGGCATTATCAGAGGATGTCTGACATAACAGCTGGCACAAGAAGTTCTGTTGGCATTAGTTTGTGAACTGTCATAGCATACATGTGTGTTGTTAAGGGTGCAGGATGAAGTGTAAATAGGCTGGCCCACTATATCACTCCAATGTATAGGCTTAAATATATCCAGGACAAGCTTAGGTTTCTGCTGGAGAGAGCCTCAAGGGCTAAAAAGGTATCTATGTTTCCCCTGTGCATATTGTTGTGACAAGGGGTGCATCCTAGGGTTTGATTGCAGATTAGGGAGGTTTTGGTGATATTTATAGCCCTTGAGTAGGGAGGTGTGATGTGGTAACAGAGCAGAGATGACCTTACTTATGTAACACTTCAAGAAAAATCTTGTTGAGAGTAATTAAAAGAAGATTGGTTAAAAGCTGAGAATACAGAGTGGTTGTCGACAGTGGTTGTCGACAGAGTGGTAGACTTTGAGGGTGATACTTATGCCTCCCAGGGTGGTGGGTTGGAGATGGCAAACCCAGCAGAAAGAGAGATTTTCCCCTTTAGTAATAATCTGGGAGTTATTCACTATTATGTTAACTTTCCATTTTAAGTCTTGGGACCAAAGAGATTGGATAGATAAGATGAGAGCAAGTAAGAGTAGGGGTAGGGCTCCCAGCATCTTTTGGAAACAGAAAAGAGAAAGCATAGACGTGTGGGGTGTCTTATCAAACCCAGCATTGACAGAGGTGTTCCTTCTCGGGTATTAGGTGCAGAGTTAAAGCAGCACTCATAAAGGATTCCAAGAGCAGAAGGAGAGTGAGGAGGGCAATAAGTATCCAAATCCACCAGAGCATATTAGTTATTTTGTGAGTGGACCTGGGTATCAGAAGGCAAAAAGGAAAATAACGGCTATGGGTACCCACCCTTGGATCTGTGAAGTTTCTTTGTCCTTTTTAAGTAAAATCTTCAGGTCCTGAAGAGGCTTGCTCATCTACCTGAGCTCTTCTGGATGTCCAAGTTTCTCCAAGTCCTGTGAAGACTCAGAGGGAGCAGCAGGTTTAATTATAGAAAGGTGCACCCAACTAGTGATCCCCTGTAGTTTTACCATAATAAGAGTGCTGAGATAAACCTGGTAAGACCCCTTTCACCCGGGCAATAATTGATGAGACCGGACCCTTTCCTCCATGTTTTTAGAAGGTCAAAATCTCCCAGCCGAACCTGAATGGGGACATTTTCCTGGCTGAGAGCTGGAAAAACCTCATTTCCATATTCTGAAATCACCTTTTAGATTTGTCCCGGATTAATTAGGTACTTAAGCTCATTGGTTTCAGTGTCCACCAGAATATCAGAGGATAAAAAGGGTCCACTATAAGTCATTTCAAAGGGGATGAGTTTAGCCCCATTTTAGGTGTCACCCTGATTCTCAGGAGGGCTCTGGATAAAAGCTTTCTCCAGTGTTCTGATGTCTCTTGACAAAGCTTAGTCAGAATTCTTGTTAAAGTTTAATTTGCCCTTTACACTTTTCCCGATGATTGAGGCCTCCAGGCAGCACGGTGGTGGTAGCAAATGCCTAGGGCAGTAGAGATTTGCTGTGTTATCTTAGACACAAAAGAGGGACCATTATTACTTTGTAAAAACCATGGAAGTCCAGGCAGGTAGCTAGATATGAACAGAGAAAGGGGAGCATGGGCCAGGTGGCAGGAAACCACACATCTCGTAAACAGTGGGGGTGTCCATGAGCAGACAAAGAAAAGCAGAAACCTCCAGACTGACAGGAAACCACACATTTTGGGGTGATAAGTGTCCTGGAGGCAGACAAAAAAACAGTGGGAAAAAGGAATCTCCAGTGTTTGAATGTAATCTTTTGCTCTTTATGCCCTCATTACAATAAAATTAGCTTTGCAGATAAGAAGTACCCATCGTGCACTGATGCCACGACACTTCCAATCAAAGCTAAATAACGAAAAAATCCCTCCTCCCCTTGGGAAGGTAGAGCTGGGATGAAAACCAGGTTATACGACCCCCAAGCCCCTCCTTTCCCAATGAATATTCTGTCCCTTCATTTGTATGCCACTCATAATTGGCTTGTCAAAGAAACCCAGGGCAGCTACTCACCTGTCTTCCCGCTCTCCCTCTGAGAGCATATTATTGCTTAAATAAATCCTCACTTTACTTTCTTGATCTCACTGTCTCATTTCTGAATTCTTTCTGTGATGAGACAAGAACCTTACTTTCACCAGAAACATCTTGAAGACGAAGCCAGCCAAGAGAATTTGGTAAACCTCAGCTTCTCACCTCCCTTGCACTTGAGAGGCGTTGCCTTACTTCCCGCCAACTCTCCCTCTCTCCCTCTCTCTCTCTGTCTGCCCTTGGACCCTCACAGATTACAAGATTCATGGTTTTCTGCCACCTGGCCCATGCCCCCTGTCTCTGCTCATATCTAGCTACCTGCGTGCTGTAACAATTTAATTGTTTGGAATGTAATAAATTGAAGTGAACCTGTGACTATAAATCATTCAACAGTCAACAAAAAACTACTATGCATTTAGCACAAAAATTAAGCAATGAAGCAGTGAAGCAGTCTTTCTCAAGAGCACATAGACAATGCACATCCATGTGCCTCTATTTAATAATGTTTATCATAATGTAGTACACTCCCTCACTTTTTAAATAAGAAAGATGAAGCTTGAGGAATTTAAATAAATTTCTCACTGTATTTTAGTCATGAAGAAGTGGAAGTTGGATGTGAATTCAGTTAGTCTAGTTTAAAATCTATAAATTTAAATTCTCTATTACACTGTTTATAGTGTGGGGGTATGTCTCTTCTCCACCCCGAACAATTCCCCCACCTTTTCTGCTCATGGATCCCGTGTCTCCTGCCCTCTCCATTTATTTTTTTCTTCTCCCTCCATCTCCACTTTCTTTTTCTCCCTTTCTGCCTTCTTTGCTTTCTTCCATTTTCCCCTTGTTCCTTCCTTTCTTTTTCATATTTGTTTTACATGTTTCTCAGAAACTATTTTAAATTTGTGATGGTTAGCAAAAGCTACAAAGTAATCTAGGTACCCTAGAAACTTCAACATCTCACAGAGGAACCCTTAGAAATGTTATACAATGTCCTTCAGCCTCTTTGGGAAGATGGAAACGAGAGCTCTTACAATTGTTAAACATGCTTCATGGCACAGGAATGAAAACAGGAAAAGGAGAAATCTGCTACACCCTACCTTAACTAAGGAGGAGTACCTTAACTAAGATGTGAAAGAGACAATGGATGTCTTTCTTCAAAAACAATAGATAATTTCTTGAGGATGAGGAGGAATAATTTTCGGTGTTTCTACTGGTAACATTGCCATGATTTTTGTGTATGAGAGTGTAGAGGGTGTTAAATAATAAGAAGAGGTTTTGTGTAAGAATCTATAAAGGTTAATAGGAGAAATGACTCTCAGTGATGTTTCAAACTATGTCACCACATATGTCAACCACAAAATGACTGGGTGAGAAGTAATCCAATAGAAAATTACAACCACTAAAATGAATGTTTGCTAATAACATTCAGTGAAACCTCATGGACATTATGGGAAAAGGAACAGCATTTTATGGCTTGGATCATTAACTTTAATTAATATTAAATGTGTTTTTATTGCATTGCTTGAATGTCCTCAACAAGGAAATTGTAGAATGGAAATCAAGTGTTATATTTCATAAAAATTCTTCTAATCAGAGACTTAGAGCCAGTACATGTTAGATACAGAAAATGCAGAATCCTGTATTTGCCAAAGGGTAATCTCTAGAGAAATCAAAATATGTAAATGACCATCTGATAATGTAAAATTTGTTTTTTGTAAAGGTGTGATTGACTTTATTCTGTACTTTAAATGCAATTGTCAAATGAGCTCTGTATTGCCTCCTTGAATAATATATTTATCATAATATCTTTGTAATTTTGCATATGCTTAGTTAACTGTATGCATTGTAAATGTGTGCATTGAGATTGTTAGTTGTATTCCCTGCTGACATATTTTATTATTGGTTGTGAAATATCTTACTGGGAGTTAATTATTCTGTAAAAAGACAGGAACTTCTTGGAGTATACAGAGGAAACCATCAAATGCTAACACAGAAAATCAGTTTTTAATCCCTAAGTGAATTCTAGTTGCTTCTCAGGGGTATATCTTTTAATGTCTTATCTCAGGCTATGGCGCTATTATCTCCATGGTGTCACATAAAATTCCCATGAAAACAAACGAGGTTGTTGAGTTAAGCAGGAAAGAAAAAGAAACAGGTCAATGCTCAGAGCACCAGTTTCCCTCTTCTCTCACAATTTCAGACTGTGGTGTAATAAATGAGTTGTCATAGTTCTCCAAATTTCAGTTTCTTAGGAAAATTTTTAAATGCTAAAAGGAACATTTGTAAACTAATTTTGTTAAAAGTGACATCTTTTTAAATAACTTTATATAGTTGTTTTATTCAATAGTTTAGATATGAATAATATTTTTCTTAGCCATTTTTTAAAATCCTAACTTAATGAACTCAATTCCATGAAGCTTGGGCATGATTAAATGCGTTTTGTCAGCACCAGGATAGTTTGCAAAAAATGTGTTTAGGCTTCTCACCCTTTACAACTGTTCTCTTTGCACTTTGTAATTAAAGTAATACACTTGAGGCAAGGTGACATCAGTCAAGACATATTTATAGAGAAGAGAGAGTTCCCTGTGTTAGAATTTCCAGATGCACCATTCAACTTTAGCTGATGCAGAAAGCACACTTTAGTTTTTTTTGTCTTAAATTATAAAATATGTGGAATAATTTTCTTATTATATCAAAGTAATCACATGAATGCCAGTATAACTCAGTATTCTAAATGGTAGCTCAGGCACACAATAATTAAACCAATAGACAATAAAAGCTGCAACTTTTTAAAAAGTTTCTATACTTGATTAGCTTATGTAA
The DNA here is from genome assembly GCF_005190385.1 of Monodon monoceros. Classification (NCBI taxonomy): domain Eukaryota; kingdom Metazoa; phylum Chordata; class Mammalia; order Artiodactyla; family Monodontidae; genus Monodon; species Monodon monoceros. The sequence continues at coordinate 896,492 of NW_021697799.1, read as the reverse complement.
AAATAGGGTAGAAATCACTCTAGCTTTCTCTCAACTTTCTCTCTTTCCCTCTTTCTCCTCTGTCTCCATCCTTCTGAACTCAGTCAGTGCCCATGTCAGAGCTATTTAACTAAGGCATAATAAGAGATATTGGTCAGATAATACACAGGAAGGCTAAAATTTTATTTTAAAAGTATCTTGTATGTGTGAGAAAATTTGTATTATTACCTAGGAGTGTAAATACTTTTAAAATTATAATTTAATAACATTGGCAAAGATTTTTAATTTGTTTTTTGTTTGCTTTGACCAGCAAGCTTTACACTGATATAAATAGCCTGGTCAAAAATACATATAAGGCAAGAAATAACCTGATATCCATCAATATTGAAATAGTTAAGTAATAAAACCCCCATATTATTGAGCAATGAAACATAATGAGGTAGAGATTTATATAAGAATATGGAATTAAAATTTTAAAGAGAAAAAATAAGAAGGAAAGACAAGAAGAAAGACATGTATCAGAACACTTTGTAAACAAAACAAAACAGAGCTCAATATTTTGGCTTGTAAGGCCTTATGCTAAACTGTTAAATATCCAATCATGTCATTGAAAAAAGAAGTTCTGACATTTATATTTACTGCTTTACTTTCAGCTTATTCATGAATGTAAATCAAGAACATTCATGTCGGAACTATATCTGAACTATATCTGCTTATCAATTGTAACCATATAATTGCTATGGATACTAAAGTTCAGCAAAAATCAATAAAGGTTTTCTAGGAAAAGTAATTGGCAATGTGAAATTCACACACACAAAAGTTTTGTTAAACGTCATTTATGTCAGTGAAAACAAACTCATCCCCCAATTTGTTTTATTTTGGGCTTTTTGTTGGTTGGTTTGTTTTGTAATTTCTAATTCATCTTCTGCCACCTAAAATATTACAGTGACTTCACAGTTGTTCTCTTCTCTTTTCCATGATTGACCAGTATGACTGCATGGTCCAATTAAGTTCATACACAAGGAGAATCCAGGGCTTGGAGCTTGAAGCAGAAATAGTGTATAAAGGGAATAAGTGCTTGTTCTAAACTAACATATTTTTTTCAGTAAGTAGAAACCTATTTTATTGCTTCCTGCAAATTTTCTATATATATCATCACACCTAAAGAGATGTTTACTTTTTGTTAGCACTTAGTAAATACTGACTACTGAATCCTGGCCAATTTCCGGTCTGTAAAATCTATTCCATGTGCTAACATTGTTGAATTAAGAAACCTTGGGCATGTTTGAGCCAAGTGTAACTCCTGTGGCTCTGCTATAAACTTCCTATTAACATAACTTCTGGATTAGCTACAATTCACTATGGCCAGTTGAGAAACATATTCACATTTTATCCCTCCCTATCACATTGCTAGACCAAAATCACAGCCCTTTACATTTAATTGGAGTCACATGACTCTCACCAAAAAAATGTGAGTGAAAGTGTTGTGTCATCAGCACATGAAGTGAAAACAGGTAAGGACCTAAAACTAAGCTTTGAGGAATCTGAATAGGTAATAGATAAGCCTACAAATGTAACTGGAATTTAGCGGCCAGTTGGAGAACAATCAGGAGAGGAATGCATCATAGAACTCTGAGCAGGGAGTGTTACAAGAGAAGAAGATGTCAACAGTGCTAGATACTATTTAGAACTCAAATAAGACAAAGTCAGAAAGTTCCCATTAAGAATTACCAAGGATTCATATCTGACTGGGAAAATCCTGGTTTATGTCTATTGCCTGCCTTGATTACTATCATTTCTTTCCACTTATAAGAATGCTTGATTTTGATGATGCATCATAGAGTTAATGTAGTTATTACTGACTTCAGTGAGAGCTACTTTGCATGTGCTATCGGACTGAAAGTCTAATTTGTATAGTTTACTGAGTGGGAAGTGAGAAAAGGAGCTAAGTGTGAAATTACCATTAATCTTGGTTGTGCAAGAGAGAGAGATTATTACATTCTACTAGGGGGATATTATTATTAATTCTTTATATCACTAGGATAAAGGATTTCTAGGTTTCTAGGATTTTACCAGCTTGCTAACTCTTTTTTATTTCCTCTGATCTTAGGCTCTTTCTCTTGTGTTCTTCCCATCTCTCAAAATTAAAAACAATTTCCTTTCTTTTCATTAAGGAAGGGAAGCTGTATTTAGCTTTTGCCCCATCTTTTTGTCACTTGCTACCTTCATACTCTGATTTCCCTCTTTTTAGTTTTCAAATTAAGAAAAAAATGTTAATATCTTCTGGTGTTAAATGATACATTTTTAAAATGTATATTTTTCCACACTGTGTTCCACAGTTCCATCCCCCTCCTCCCCCCATGTTGGAAACTTTGAGGTATATAAGGCATGGTATTTTTTTCCTGCATAACTTAGAGTTTTATTCATGAAAAATCAACAATATATATGTAACTGTTACCAAATCAAACTTGGGTCAGTTTGCCCTTGCACAGTAAAGCCAGTCTACTGACTCCCGGTTATGGTGAAGGAAAGTACAGCATTTATTGCAAGGCCAAGCAAGGAGTTAAGGCAGCTAATGCTCAAAAGACTGAAACTCCCCAGTGGGTTTCAGGGAAGGGTGTTTAAAGGAAAGATGAGAGAGGGAAGTTGCAGAGTGCATGATCAGCTTGTACCTAATTCTCTGATCTGGTTGATGGTGAGGTAACAGGGTGATGGGATTAACAACATCATCAATCCTCAGGCTCCAGCCTGCCTGGGAGCAATGTGTTCATGGTCATCATGCAGTTAGTTTCTTCCATATGGTAGGGGTTTTAGTATCTGTAAAACAACTCAGGACTGTGTATCAGACACTGTTTTCTATGTCCTTCAGGGAGGAAATAAAGATTCTGTGACCTTACTTTATGGCTGATCTATTGTTTAGACTGTTTCCAGTTCTCCTGGCCCAACTGTTATCTTTTGTTAGTACGTTTACATTTTTCCAGTCATTAACTCTTGAGCCAGCCTTTTGTGACTCAGGGGAGGCCTGGGAGACAAAAGTTTTCCTACAAACAAAAGGCAGGCTGAGGGCATGGTAGGGGAGAAAAGGTCTTTCCTGGGAAGACCTCCATAGGATCCTGCTCGGTTACACAACTATGTTTCTAAAATTGTTACTTCTTCTTAAATAGTGTCAAAAGGTTCAGGTCATAGTAAATGATAGAACCCAGTGTTTGCACTGCAAATGAGATTATTCTTTCCATAGAGATAAACAGTATTTTGTGGTTCTTATGTCCAAATAACTGACTAATGCCCTAGCTCAACACCATCTATGACACTCCCTTATTTCATTTCAAAGTACATTTAGAAAGTCTAGCTCCATGGTGACTAAACTAAATGTTAAAATATAGAAAGCAGAAGTTGATTCAATATGATTGTTTATAAAGAGGTAAGTAATGTCAGTGGAGCATACTCCTTCAAGACCATAAGAATGACTACTGTGTGTTCTCTCATCAAAATATAAATGTGCTCTTTTATATTTTCATAATGCAAAGTCAACAGCTACTCTCAAGAACGAAAACAGAATAAACTCCCACTAGTTACTGTGAGAGAGGACGATATAATATCAGAAGTGTGTTTCCTCATGCTCATATAATTAATTAATATATATTCTTATCTTCAGTGATATACACAGCCTTCTTATTAACTTTACTTAATCTTTTGAAATACCATTTTTTCTTTCTGTTTACTCCCAATACAGAGCTCATAAATTGTAATAATTTGAAGTTAAGCAATGTATGACTGCCATTTGTTTGTAGGTCTCTATGGTGAGGTTTGTTAATACAAATCTATTTCATTATATATGTAGGAAAATTGATTTTATTAAATTCAACTCAACTGAGTATGTTCAGTTCAAAATAGAACTGAGTTTAAAACAGAACTCTCCTCCTCAGTTTTCTTTTCTGATTAACTGAGAAATTACTCTTCTTCATACAATTTATATTAAAATATCCCTACAAAAATCCAGCTCCAAACTAAAGGAACACTCATCATTACTAATTTCATAAGGTGAGAAATAATAATAATAATAGTAGTAATAAATGGCAGTTTCTATTTACATATTTCAAGTAGAATGAGAAGCATAGGGTTTGGATTTGGAAAACACAATTAACCTCACTTTTGTCACTTATTTGTGTGACATGAAGGCAAGTTTTTAATTATTACTTAGCCTCAGTGTCTTGATTTGTAGAGTGTATAATGTTATAATTTGAGCATAAAGATTTACTGAAAAATGTTAGAGGAACATATGATAATATTGTTATTATTGATCTGTGTATTTCCTATTGTGTAAAGTATTGCTACACTGTGATTTAATTGAAATGTAATGTGACCACAGTATAAAATTTCTATTTTCAAAAATACAATAAATGTGTCTACACTTGTGAAACATTCTAAGCAAGAGACAATAATAAAAATACTTGCAATGCTTAAACAGCTTACACCATGAAAGGCATTATTCTATGTGCTTCACATGTAATTACTCATTTAACATTCACACCAAAAATATATTTGAGCATGGGTAGGCTGAACTTAAACTCTGGTTCTTGGTGACAACATTCCACTTTTCCCATTTATTACTAACATTTGTTCTTTTTGTATAAAGAGTTAGGTCTAGAAAAAAGTATAGATTTTTTTTCAATCATTTTGCTGTCCAATTGAGAGGGGAAAAAACTGTATTCAGAGGAATTTCTTTGTCTGAATGGGTATTTCACACAGCCAGCTCCATTTTAATAGCTATATAAAAATACATTTTTTAACAAATAAAATGCTCTAAGTGTTGGTTTATTTGACCTAGTAATTTCAAACATCATCTTTTAGTTGTACACCACATTACCCTTTCAAAACATATATATTCTTTTCAAAATAGAATTTGCTATGGTAATTAAGCATTATTTCTAAATTTTAAAATAAATCATATAATAAAATTTGCCCACAGGATTATTAAGATGATTTTGCAAAAGTATTCTGCTTTTAATAATTTAAACAATTCATGTGAAAATTTAACATTATAAAATTATTTTACTCTACTTTTCTGCCATACTTTACATTTACAACCATTTTATGATACAAAGAGAAGAGATACATGAGAGGAAAGAACAATAAATTCTCTTCCATAGAAGGGATGCACTAATGTGCATTTAAATGGTGCATTAACATTCAATGAATTGGGGCTAAGTCAATTATTGTCTGCCAGCCACAACAAAGGAAAAACATCTGATACTCTTTTTCCCTTTTCAGTTTTGTTTTAATTTACTCATTGAATACTGGAATTGAGAAAATATGCTTTTAGGAACTTTGTTAGCTCATTAAGCATAGACTATTATTGTAAGTCAGAGTCAGAAATTCTTAAATATAAATCCTTTGAGCCATAAATATATTATACCCTTAGGAAGTTTGCTTTTAGTATGTATATGCCTTTCTGTTTTCAGCGAAAATACAAAATGCTATCTTAATTTAAAACCATGGTGATATTCTGTTTCCAACATCTTAGCAAGATTTGATCAAAGGTTTTAAAAAACATCAGATAAGTCTGAGTGCAGAAATGTCTCTGAGTGTAGCTAGACCACTAAAATTTCATGCTAAGAAATATAAACTTCAGTATATTCTGTTAAAGAAGTACTGTATCATCCATTAATATTCATGTACTTTCCTTCTAATGATCATTCTTAACATTTTACATACTTTAGTAATAATATATCTATTAATCTATTATTGAAATCATTATAAATTTTACTAGGCACTGACAATACAACAATTAATTTAAGAGAAATGTCAATATCCTAAGACATTAAAAACTATTGGAAAAGAACCACAATTGTCATATTTGTAATGCTATGACAGACATGTACTGAATGCTTTGAGAACACTCATGTGGACAACTCCTTGCCATTTTGTTCAATGATATAATGTGCACGACTACATTCGATGGGTTTTGTTGACATTTTCAGTGTATAATGCAAATGTAATAAATGTTATTTATTACTCCCTGTGGTTAGATAAAATTCTAAAATGACTCAATAACCCACACCCCAGTCAACCCTTTACTATGGCCAGGACTTTTCTTTTTTCTAGCAAGTAAGATATGGCAAAGCTGATAGGATATTTCCAGTGTGATGATATTGCATTATGTGGCAAAAGTGAAGGAATTTCTCAGATGTCATTAATATCTCTAATCAGTTGACCCTAAGTAGTAAATCAAAAGGCAGTTTTCCATATGACCCAGCAATCTCACTACTGGGTATATACTCTGAGAAAACTATAGTTCAAAAAGAGTCATGTACCAAAATGTTCATTGCAGCTCTATTTATAATAGCAGGACATGTAAACAACCTAAGTGTCCATCAACAGATGAATGGATAAAGAAGATGTGGCACATATATACAATGGAATATTACTCAGCCATAAAAATAAATGAAATTGAGTTATTTTTAGTGAGGTGGGTGGACCTAGAGTCTATCATACAGAGTGAAGTAAGTCAGAAAGAGAAAAACAAATACCCTATGCTAACACATATAAATGGAATCTAAGGGGGAAAAAAAAAGTCATGAAGAACCTAGGGGCAAAATGGGAATAAAGACACAGACCTACTAGAGAATGGACTTGAGGATATGGGGAGGGGGAAGGGTAAGCTGTGACAAAGTGAGAGAGTGATATGGACATATATACACTACCAAACGTAAAATAGCTGGCAAGTGGGAAACAGCTGCATAACACAGGGAGATCAGCTCGGTGCTTTGTGACCGACTAGAGGGGTGGGATAGGGAGGATGGGAGGGAGGGATACATAAGAGGGAAGAGATATGGGAACATATGTATATGTACAACTGATTCATTTTATTATAAAGCAGAAACTAACACACCATTGTAAAGCAATTATACTCCAATAAAGATGTTAAAAGATAAAAAATAAATTAAAAAATAATAATATAAAAAAAGAACACACACACACACACACACACACACACACACACACAAAGGCAGTTTTCCTGGTTAGATCTTATCTAATCTGTGAACCCTGTAAAAGAGGATCTACAGACCAGAGATGGAATCAGTTAGACACTTTCTCTCTCCTGCAGGCCTTGAAGAAGCCAGTCATCGTAAGTTCTATAGATGCCAGGAAGTTAATTCTGCTAACATCCATAAGAGCTCTGAAGAGGACCTCAGATGGAATCACATTTCTGAGTAGAAACTTTGACTGTTACATTGTTAGACCCTGAGCAGAGAACCCTGTTAAGCTGTTTGAACTTCTGACAATAAAATAATAAATGCACATTGCTTTGATCTGCTAAATTTGTGGCAATTTTTTAGGTAACAATATCAAAAACAAAATATAGTATAAAATATATAACACTCAGTAAATATTCTTCCCTTTATGTGGTAGACAAGGTTGTACACTGAGAGTTATGAAAGAAGCAAAGTAAATAAGTCACAGTTCCTGACCAGAATGAGTTTATATCCTAATTAGGCAAGTAAGATACTATTTATATGTAATATAATCGAATATGCAGATGAAAGAATAAAAAATAATTACTCACGTATATGACAAGTGTTATACAAGTAATACAAATGAGAAGGTTTGATAAATCCCTGGGAGGAGAGACAATGAGCAACTTGGAAATCAAATTAGATATTATTTTAATTAAGCCTTGACAAACAGGTGATATAAGGAAAGTCTGTGCTGTTGAGAGAAAAGCACTTCAGAAGGTCACAGTAAATTGAGGAAAGGCTTAGAGATGGGAAATCTTCTCAAAGCTCAATTTAATTCCAAATTAATTAGATTAGATGACCCAAACATGTAATTAATAGAGGTTAATTTTGGAAAGGAAAAAGGGCTCAGATCACTCAGATTCTTAAATGGAAGGCTAACAAGAATAGTTTTTATTGCATAGATAGTAGAGAATATTAAAGTTATGACTTTCCAATTTAAATATTCTATTCCAGCAGAGTATCTCATTCTTTTTTTTTCTGAAGTTTCAATTGTACTTAAGAATTATTTCTCCATTTTTTCCCTCTGGTTATTGATATGCTCCTCATTTGTCAAATCATGCTTAAAATATATGATGACTGAATGATACTATGTTGATTCTTTCTCCTCTCAAGATCCTTGTCCATTAGTGTGACCCTTAAATATATGCTCAACAAGTAATTTATTTTTTTCAACATGAAATAATTTTACAATAGATGTCTATGCATCCAATTTAAATTCTAGCATTCCATGATACTTGTTTTATCACATATCTATTCATCCATATTTACTTGTGTTTATCTTCACCCCAGTACTTTGACATTTATGTCTTTAGCTAGAGTTTAGTAAATATTTGCAGTTTTTCATGTAAAATTTATAAAGAAATGCACTTTGAAGGTTAATTTTATGTATCAAACTGCCTAAGCCACAGTGCCCACATATTTGGTCAAACATTAGTCTGGATGTTGCTGTCAAAGTGTTTTTGGATAAGGTTAACATACAAATCAGTACAACTTGAATAAAGCAGATTACTCTTTATAATGTGGATGGGTCTCATCCAATCAGTTGGAAGCCTAAAGAGATGAAAGAGAGATCACCTCCAAAAGAGGAGGAATTCTGCCAGCAAACTGTTTTCTGACTTGGGCTACAATATCAATTATTTCCTGGGTCTACAACCTGCAAGTCTATCATGCAGATTTTGGACTTGCCAGCCTCTACAATCCCTTGAGCTAGTGCTTTAAAATAAATCTCTTTCTCATTCTCTCTCCTATTGGTTCTTGTTCTCCGGAGAACTCTGACTAATATAGGCACAAATTTTAAGTATCTATTTCTTTGACAACTAGTGATGTTGAAGTTCTTTTCATGCTCTTACTACCCATGTGTGTTTCTGTGAAGTCACTGTTCAAATTTTTAACTACTTTTTTTTCTGGCTTTTTATTAATGAGTTATAGGGATCCTTTCTATTTACTGGATACCAATCCTTTATCAGATATATATTTTGCAAGTAAGTCCTCCCAGTCTGTGACTTGCCCATTTATTATCTTAATGGTGATGTTTGATGAGCAGAACTTTTTACTTTTGAGGAATTCTAGTGTATATTTATTTTTTCTTTTCTTTTGGTTTTTGCTTCTTTTTGACTTAGAAACATTTGGCTAGTCCCAGGTTACAAGTACATTCTCTTATGTTTCTTTTAAAAATTTTTTATGGTTTTAGTTTTTATAATTGTCAATGATCTATCTTAAACAACATTTTCTGTATAGTATAAATTAAGGAGTTGAAGTTGTCCCCTGCCCCCCCACCCACCACCACCACCACCACTCAGTAAGGATATCCAAATAAACCAGAATCATCTGTTGAAAACCTTTCCTCTCCCATTGAATTATTTTGGTGACTTTGTAGAAGAAAGAAAAAATTGTTTGAGACAATTGTGATACAATTTCTAGGTTCTCTGTTATATTTCATTTGTATATTTGTCATTCTTATGGGAGTTGCGCAGTGTCTTAATTATTGTAATTCATAAAGGATCTTGATATCACATAGTGAGTCTTCCAAATATTTTGACTTTTAAGGTTGTTGTGGATGTATTGTAGTGCTTTAAACTTTATATAAATCTAAGTAAAAGTTTGTATCAATTTTGGTACACTGTAATTTGTCAGAATTTTGTCCATTTTAGCTAAGTATTGTTGGCATAAAGTTGTTTGTAATATTGTCCTATTATATTTTTTAATGTCTATCTATAGTTTCTGTCTGATAAACACCCTTTCATTCGTGATATTGATGTTTTGTATTTTTTCTCATTTTATTGATCTGTCTGCTTTGAGGTTATCAATTTTGTTTGTCTTTTTTAAGAACAAATTTGTCTTTAATTTTTTCCATTGCCTGCTTTCTACATGTTTATCTCTAATCTTCTTTCATTATCTCCTTCCTTCTACTTTTTTTTTGATTTCCTTTGCTTTCCTTTATCTAGCCTTTTAAGGTAGAAGCATAGGTCATTGAATATATTTTTTGAAATATAATCATATAATCAAAAATATCCCCTCAAGAACTCAGGTAGCTGTACACAATTAATTTTTATGTTAATTTTCGATATCATCCAGCTCAAAATATGTTCTAATTTCCCTCCTATTTTTTCTTAAATCCAGAGATTATTTAGAAATTTATTATTTAATTTCTGAAATATTTAGTATTTTGCTAGTTATCTTCTTGGTATTGATTTCTATTTTAATTTCAGTTTGGTTAGAGAAAAACTATGTATGTTTTTAATCATTTTATATTTATTACTTTTGGGCTCAGAATATGGTTGATTCATGGTAAATAGATCATGTTTATTTGAAAAGATTGTGAATTATACAATCGTTGAGTATTTTATTCCAAAAATTTTAATTACAAAATGGTGGTTGATACTGTTGATCAATCTACATATTTGCTGTGTTCTTGTTTATTTCATTGGTTCTCAAAGTGTGGTCCAAGCTGGCCATCAAGAATGCTCTACATATCCATTTAGTAATTACAACTAATCTTTAAGATACTAATATTTACTAAGATTTAATGTAGCATCAAGACAGAATATATACAATTACCTGAGAAAATTATGAAAATACTACACTTTTTATAAGTTTTATATATGTATAAGTCCAGATTTTATTCATATGTAATGAACTAAACAACATATTGTAACAGATAGAAGGAGGAGCTAATATAAGAACCTAGCTGTCTTTTATTAAATTATCTATTAAAAATTATTTTAAAAATGTAAAATAATACCAAGCATCTATACATTTTTTTGAAAATATAGTTGTTATACTACAATATAGCCTCATTTTAATGTGTTATTTTAATTGATTGATAAACAGATAAATAAACAAATAATTATCTCTTTTTACTTTATTTGATAAAATGGTAGTATGAGTAGCAATAACCTAATGAATAAAACTTTTTAAGAATGTAAAGGTTTCCTGAGACCAATATGTGTAAGAATAGATGGCCAAATTTTTCTATAAATTTATAAGAAACATGTTAAAATCTTCTATTCCCATTTTGGAAGACCTACATATTTATGACTGATGAATTAACCCTTTTATATTTATGATATGCCCCTCTTTATTTCTGTAATAGTCTTTGCCTGGATGTCTATATTTTTGGTATCAGTATAGCCACCTTAGCCTTCTTATTGCTTATTATTTGAATGATGTACATTTTTTCATCCATTTTGTTTTTATTTATATTTAAATCACATCTTATTTAGACAGCATATAGTGTGTGTGTATATATTATACATATACAAATTTTAAAAATATATTCTACAACATATGGCATAATTATTAATGAGGAAAAATCACAGTTAACCATTTATAATTTGTTTTTGGCCTATATCCTAAAAAATTTCCTCCACCATTCATTGTGTTTTGCATGTCTTTTTGATTATTTCAATATTTTTTAGAATTCATTTTAACGTTATTTATTCTTTATCTTTTTAAAACTAACTTAGATCTTCTCAAAGTCTTTAAGAATTAAAAAAAATGCTGAGTACTTTTGAGGCAATTGTATGGAATTTTCAGTATCCTTTGATAAATTATATACTGTTATAATAATAAATATTCTACTGTGTGAACATGTCATATCTGGGCATTAATTTAGTTCCTCTTTTATGTCTTTCATAAAATGTTAACACTTTAAACATTAACATCTTCCAAGTACTCTACTAGATTTGATCATGTATATTAAATATATATGATTTAATATATGTTTAATAGCATAATATATTTTTAACTGCTTGAAATAGAATCTTTTTATTTGAATTCATGTTTTAATTCTTTCTCCTTATCTAGAAGGATGTTTTTGTTGTTTATCATGCTGTTTTTTGGACTATTTTTAGCTCAGATAGTTTGTGGAGTCTCTTTGATTTTAAATGGAGATAATTATGGGGTCTGAAAATGTAATTATGTTGTATTAAAACCAAGGACAGTGTATTAATTTGCTAGGGCTGCCAAAACAAAGCACTATAGCGTGGATGGCTTAAATAACAGAAACTTTTTTCTCACAGTTTTGGAGGTTAGGTGTCAGAGATCAAGGTGTTGGAAGGGTTGGTTTTTCTAAGGCCTTTCTTCTTGGCTTGTATATGGTTGTTTTCTTCCTGTTGCATTACATAGTCTTCACTCTACATGTTTATGTCCTAATTTCCTCTTCTTACTAGTATGCAAGTCATATTGAATTAGGGGTCACTCTAATGACTACATTTTAACTTAGGTATCTCTTAAAAATACCATATCATCTCCAAACACAGTCATGTTCTCAGATAGTGGGGGTTAAGACCTCAACATATGAATCTTGTTGGAACATAATTCAACACATAATAGAGAGTACTTCTGCAATGGAGAAAGAAATAATGATTTTAGCTTTCCAACTTATCATGATAGTAAATCTGTTAAACAAACAATGCTATGGTTGTTCTGTACAACAACGTACTCATGCACACATCACTTTATTAAAGAAAACTATGTGTCCACACTTATATCAATGAACAGATCATCCAGATAGAAAATCAATAAGGAAAATTTAGCCTTAAATGACACATTAGAATAGATAGACTTAATAGATGTATATAGCAACAGAAAACATTCTTTTCAAGTGCACATGGATACCACAGGCTAGGACACAAAATAAGTCTCAATAAATTTAAGAAGACTGAAATCATATCAAGCCTCTATTCTGACCACAATGCTATAAGACTAGAAATCAACCACAAGAAAAAAATGAAAAGGAAACATAAAACAGATACAAGTGGAAGCTAAGCAATATGCTACTAAACAAACAATGGGCAACTGAAAAAAATCAAAGAGGAAATTTAAAAAATACCTATAGACAAATGAAAACAAAAACACAATTATCTGAAGTCTATGTGATGGCAAAAGCAGTTCAAAGAAGGAAGTTTATAGTGGTACAAGCTTACCTCAGGAAACAAGAAAAATCTCAAATAAACAACCTAAACTTACACCTAAAGCAACTAGAGAAAAAAGAGCAATCAAAACACTAAGTTAGTAGAAAGAAAGAAGTCATAAAGATCAGAGAAAAAGTAAATGAAATAGACACACACACACAAAATATAAAAGATCAATGAAAATAATAGCTGGTTCTTTGAAAAGATAAACAAAATTGGTAAACATTTAGTGAGACTCCTCAAGAGAAAAAGAGAGATGGCCGAAATAAATAAAATCAAAAATGAAACACAAGTTACAACTAACACAAAAGAAACACAAGCTGTCATAAGAGACTACTATGAACAGCTATCCACCAATAAAACAGATAACCAAGAAGAAATGGACAAATTCCTAGAATTGTACAATCAGCCAAGACTGGATCAAGAGGATAGAAAATGTGAATAAACGAATTACCAGTAATGAAATTGAATCAGTAATTTAAAAACTCTTAACAAACAAAAGTCCAGGACCAATGGGTTCACAGGTGAACTCTGCCAAACATTTAGAGAAGAGTTAACAACTCTCCTTCTAAAATTATTCCAAAAATTTGCAGAGGAAGAAATACTTCTCAACTCATTCTATGAGACCAACATCATCCTGATATCAAAACCAAAGATATCACAAAAAAAGAAAATTGCAGGTCAATATCACTGAAGAACATAGATGCAAATATTCTCAACAAAATATTAGCAAACTGAATTCAGTAGCTCATTAAAAAGATCATATTCCATGAGTAAGTGGGATTTTCCCAAGGACACAAGAATGATTCAATATCACTAGCAAATTGAAGAACAAAAAATCATATGATCATGCTTCCCTGGTGGCACAGTTGTTGAGAATCCACCTGCCAATACAGGGGACATGGGCTCATTCCCCAGTCCAGGAAGATCCCACATGCGGAGCGGCTGGGCCCGTGAACCATGGCTGCTGAGCCTGTGTGTCCGGAGCCTGTGCTCCACAGCAGGAGAGGCCACAACAGTGAGAGGCCCACGTAATGTAAAAAAAAAGAAAAAATTTGTATGATCATCTCAACAAATGTAGAAAAAACTCTTGACAAAATTCAACATTCATTTATGATAAAAGCTCTCAACAAAGTGGGTAGAAAGTAACATATCTCAACATGATAAGGGCCATATATATATATAACAAGCCTGCAGCTAACATCATACTTGACAGTGAAAAGCTGAAAGCATTTTCTCTAGGATTAGGGACAAGACAAGGATGCCGACTCTTGTCATGTATATTCAACATAACATGTGGCCAGGAAGTCCTAGCAATAACAATCAGACAAGAAAAATAAATAAAAGAAATTCATATTGGAAAGGAGGCAGTAAACAGTGCAAACAGTGTCACTGTTTGCAGATAACACAATACTACACATAGAAAATCCTAAAGAAGCAACCAAAAATCTACTAGAACTCATCAATAAATTTGGTAAGGTTGCAAGTTACAAAATTAATATACAGAAATCTTTTGAATTTCTATGTCATAACAATTAACTATCAGAAAATTAAGAAAATAATCCCATTCACAATTGCATCAGAAAGAATAAATACATGGGAATAAATCTAAGAGGGTAATATACTGTATTTGGAAAACTAGAAAACACAGATGAAAGAACCTGAAGATGACACAACAGATGGAAAGATATACCATGCTCATGGAATGGAAGAATTAATATTGTTAAGTAGACCATACTATCCAAGACAATCTACAGTTTCAATTCAAACCCTATTAAAATACATTTCAATGAACTAGGACAAATAATTCTAAAATTCATATGGGAACACAAAAGACCCCCAATAGGCAAAACAATCTTAAGAAAGAAGAACAAAGGAGGAGGTATCATGCTCCCCGATTTCAAACTAAACTACAAGGCTACAGTGACCAAAAAAATATGCTGCTGACACAAAAGCAGACACATAGATCAATGGAATAGAGAGCCCAGAAGTGAATGCACACTTAAATGGGCAATTAATCTGTGACAAATGAAAGAACTTATACTGGGGAAAAGACAGTCTCTTCAATAAATGATGTTTGGAGGACTTCCCTGGTGGAGAAATGGTTAAGAATCCGCCTGCCAATGCAGGGGACAAGAGTTCAATCCCTGGTTCGAGAAGATCCCACATTGCCATGGAGCAACTAACCTCGTGTGCCACAACTACTTAGCCTGTGCTCTAGAGCCTGTGAGTTACAACTACTGAGCCCACATGCCAAATTACTGAGCCCGTGCGCCACAACTATTGAAGCCCACACACTCTAGGGCCTGCGTGCCGCAACTACTGAGTCCATGTGCTGCAGCTACTGAAACCCATGTACCTAGAGCCCATGCTCCACAACAAGAGAAGCCACTGCAATGAGAAGCCTGTGCACCGTAATGTAGAGTAACCCCCGCTCACCACAACTAGAGGAAGCCTGCACACAGCAACAAAGACCCAATGCAACCAAAAAAAAAATGGTGTTTGGAAAACTGGAAAGCTACGTATGAAAGAATCAAACTGAACTACTGTCTCACACTTTATACAAAAGTAAACTCAAAATGGATGACAGACTTAAATATAAGAAATGAAACCATAAAACTTCTAGAAGAAAACATAGGCAGTATGCTCTTTTGCATTGGTCTTGGCAATATTTTTGTGATTATGTTTCCTCAGTCAAGGGAAACAAAAGCAAAATAAACAAATGGGACTACATAAAGCTGAAAAGCTTTTGCACAGGAAATAAAACTATCAGCAAAACAAAAAGATAGCCTACCAAATGGGAGAATATATTTGTAATGATATATCCAACCAGGGGTTGGGGTAGGGGATTAAGAGATACAAACTATGGTGTATAAAACAGATAAGCAATAAGAATATATTGTACATCAGTGTATAACCAATATTTTATAAAAACTTTAAATGGAGTATAATGTTTAAATTTTTGAATAGCTTCAAGGCCTCAAGAATGGAGCTTTCAAAATGGGAAAACAAGCCTTGGGCCATCAGTCTCCCATTTCCAGGTTGACACACAGCATAAGTACATGTTGATTCTACAAGTCCAAAGAGACTCAAGTTACCCACTGGGCCCTTGGCTGAATCACCTTTTTCTACACCCGCTATTCTGCGTGTAGCAAACTGCCTAAACGAAGGATGCTCAAGGTCGGCAAAGGGGCCTGTGCATCTTCCAAAAGCCTGCAGTGTTATACCAAGAACTGTGTTTATGTTTCAGTTGGAACTCACACTGATCATCTCCTTGAGGAATGGGTGACTTCACGTAAGAGGTGTTCGAAGGAATTATAAGCAGAGTGTTTTTCTCAGTTTAGCTCACCTAGGGCAAGGAGACCCACTTTCTTGGCGAGCTGGAGATTCTAGAACTGTGGTCCTGAAGCTGTTGTAGAGCTCAGGAAATCTAGCATTCCCAAGGAAAAGTGCAGTGTGTTGTCCCTCACTCAGCAAACACAGGGCTACTCCGAAGGGTCTACGAAGCTGGATCTTGCTTAAGAGGCCGAAAGCAACCCGGGGGTACTTAGCGTAGTGTTCTGGAACCGAAACGGTTGCAGACGCGAGGTTCCAAGGAGACCTGAAACACTTACTACCATTTAACTAAAGCAGAACAGCAATTAAGGCCACATGCAGCTGTTGCACACCTACCGTTTGGCAAGGCAAATCAGGGCCTTACTTCGAGGTTAGTGCTCACGTTGTTTCTCACTTTAGGTATAGAGCAGAGCAGGATGAGCTTCCAACTAGGAACTGGAAGCACAAGGATTCTTTTGGGAACACTCATTTTCTTCCTTAGCCATGCCGGCAGTGACTAAAAGCCCAGCAACAACAAGGCCTCAAGAATGGAGCTTTCAAAATGGGAAAACAAGCCTTGGGCCATCAGTCTCCCATTTCCAGGTTGACATGCAGCATAAGTACATGTTGATTCTAACAAGTCAAAAGAGACTCAAGTTACCCACTGGGCCCTTCGCTGAATCACCTTTTTCTGCACCCGCTATTCTGCGTGTAGCGAACTGCCTAAACGAAGGATGCTCGAGGTCGGCAAAGCGGCCTGTGCATCTTCCAAAAGCCTGCAGTGTTATACGAAGAACTGTGCTTATGTTGCAGTTGGAACTCACGCCGATCGTCTCCTTGAGGAATGGGTGACTTCACCTAAATAATCGGTGTTTGAAGGAATTATAAGCAGAGTGTTTTTCTCACTTTAGGTACAGAGCAGAGCAGGATGAGCTTCCAACTAGGAACTGGAAGCACAAGGTTTCTTTCGAGAAAACTCATTTTCTTCTCAGAGCCATGCCGGCAGTGACTAAAAGCCAGGCAACAACAATGCTTTTCAGGTAGCATCAAGGCCACATGAATGGAGCTTTCACAATGTGAAAACAAGCCTTGGGCCATCAGTCTCCCATTTCCGGGTTGACACGCAGCAAAGTACATGTTGATTCTAACAAGTCAAAAGAGGCTCAAGATAACTGGGCCCTTCCCTGAATCAATTTTTTTTCTACACCCGGTGTTCTGCATGCACCGAACTGACTAAATAAAGGATGCGTGACGGAGACTTAGGGCCCTGTGCAACTTCCAAAGACCTGCAGTGCTATACCAAGAACTGTGCTTAAGTTGTACTTGGAATGCCAGCCGATCATCTCCTTGAGGATATGTGACTCTAGGTATGTAATGAGAGAAGGGATTACAAGTAGACTGATTTTCTCAGTATAGCTCAGCCAGGGGAAGGAGACCACATCCATGGCATGGAGAACAGTCTACAACTGTGTTCCTGAATCCTGTGTAGAGCTGATGGAATCTGGCTCTCCTAAGGAAGAGTGCAGTGTGGTGCCCTTCAGTAGGCCAACACTGGGTATTCCGAAAATCCTAAACTGCTGAATGTTGGTTAAAAAGACCAGAGCAGAGCTTCCCTGGTGGTGCAGTGGTTGAGAGTCCGCCTGCCGATGCAGGGAACACAGGTTCATGTCCCAGTCCGGGAAGATTTCCACATGCTGAGGAGCGGCTGGGCCCCTGAGCCATGGCCGTTGAGACTGCACCTCCGGAGCCGGTCCTCCACAATGGGAGAGGCGACAACAGTGAGAGATCCGTGTACCACAAAAAAACACACAAAAAAACAAACAAACAACAACAAAAAAAGACCAGAGCATCCTGTCTGCACTCAGTGTTCTCGTAGGGAAACGGGTGCTGAAGCAAGGTTCCTAGGAGTCCTGAAAAGCTAACTACTGTGAAACTAAAGCAGAACGAAAATGGTACAGAATGTATATTTGTGACTGGTAGGAAAAACACACACACCAAACACACACACACTGCAAATATTTATTTTCTTCCCCACAAAGAAGGCACAGAGACTCTATTCAATGTCCAACAGTTTTTACCATTTTTCTTCATTCAGGGCACTCTCCAATTTGTGTTACTAAAATACCCTCCTAACTAGTCCTCATGCTTCCACCATTGCTCCCTGTTGGGGGTTTAATGTGTCCTCCCAAAAGATACATTCAAATACTAACCACAGTTGTAGGTACACATAAAAATATAACCTTATTTGAAAATAGTGTCATTTGTAGATGTAACCAAGTTAAACATAAAACTATGTTGAATAAAGTGGCAAGAGTGGACATCCTTGTCTCGTACTTTCAGTTTTTCACCATTGAGTATGATATTTGCTGTAGGTTTGTTGTATATGGCCTTTATTATGTTGAGGTAGGTTACCTGTATGCTCACTTTCTGGAGAGATTTTATCATACATTGGTGTTGAATTTTGTCAAAAGCTTTTTCTGCATCTATTGAGATGATCATATGTTTTTTATTCTTTAATTTGTTAATATGGTATATCACATTGATTGATTTGTGTATATTGAAGAATCCTGGCATCCCTGGGATAAATCCCACTTGATTGTGGTGTATGATCCTTTTAATGTCCTTGTATTGGAAGAATCAATGTTGTGAAAATGACTATACTAGCCAAAGCAGTCTATAGATCCAAAGCAAGATATGATTCACTGCAGTCCCTATCAAACTACCAATGGCATATTTCACAGAATTAGAACAAAAAACTTTACAATTTGTATGGAAACACAAAAGACCCCAAATAGCCAAAGCAATCTTGAGAAAGAAAAATGGAGCTAGAGGAATCAGGCTCCCTGACTTCAGACTGTACTACAAAGCTACAGTAATCAAGACAGTTTGGTATTGGCACAAAAACAGAAAGATAGATCAGTGACACAAAATAGAAAGCCCAGAGGTAAACTCATGACCTATGGTTACCTAATCTATGACAAAGGAAGCAAGAATATACAATGGAGCAAAAACAGTCTCTTCAGTAAGTGGTGCTGGGAAAACTGGACAGCTACATGTAAAAGAATGAAATTAGAACACTCTCTAATATCATATAAAAAATAAACTTAAAATGGATTAAAGACCTAAATATATGATTGGACACTATAAAACTCTTAGAGGAAAACATAGGAAAAAAACACTCTTTGATATAAATAACAGCAAGATCTTTTTTGAACCACCTCCATGATTAATGAAAACAAAAACAAAGATAAATAAATGGGACCTACTTAAACTTAAAATCTTCTGCACAGCAACGGAAACCATAAACAAGATGAAAAGACAACCCTCAGAATTGGAGAAAATATTTGCAAATGAAGCAAATGACAAGGAGTTTTTCTCCAAATTATACAAACAGCTCATGCAACTCAATATCAAAACAGCAAACAACCCAATAAAAAAAATGGGCAGAAGACCTAAGAGACATTTCTCCAAAGAAGACATACAGATGGACAAGAGACAAATGGAAAGCTGCCCAGCATCACTAATTATTAGAGAAATGCAAATCAAAACTACAATGAGCAGTAGAAATGCAAATCACAACTCACACCAGTCAGAATGGCCATCATCAAAAATCTACAAGCAATAAATGCTGGAAAGGGTGTGGAGAAAAGGAAACCCTCCTACACTGTTGGTGGGAATGTAAATTGGTACAGTCACTATGGAGAACAGTATGGAGGTTCCTTAACAAACTAAAAATAGAACTACCCTATGACCCAGCAATCCTGCTATTGGACATATACCCTGAGAAAACCATAATGCAAAAAGACACATGTACCCCAAAATTCTTAGCAGCACTCTTTACAATAGCCAGGACATGGAAACAACCTAAATGTCCATTGAAAGATGAATGGATAAAGAAGATGTGGTACATATATACAGTGGAATCCATTAGAAGTTATTACAAGATATTGAGTATAGTTCCCTGTGCTATACAGTAAGTCGTTGTTGGTTGTCTATTTTATATATAGTAGGCATTTACATATTTCAGGTAAACCAAACTGTCTTTGTATACAGCAAGTAAAAGTTCTCAGTGAAGTGGTAAAAAAATTTGCATCTTAATTTCGAAAGTAATGTTTCTATGTTTTTTATTTATACAACATTGCCTTACACCATAAACTTAGATTTAAAATGTATGTAGTAGATGAGTTATGCTTCTGAAAGGGCTTGTGATTATCTGATAAAATGAAATCTTAATAGTCATCTCAAAATACTTCAAAAGTTAGACTATTATATGCATGGAAAGAGAAAATATGTGTTATATTTGAACAGGGAAATCAGAACAATGTCATTTTATCTTCACAGTCCCTAAACTAATGTACTGTGATAAAGAGTTAATTGATTTTGGTATTATGATGGTACAAGTGAGTGTATTTTTCTGTGTGTTTGCTCTGAAGTTTGGTCTATGGCTAATCTTTTGACAATGAAAAACAAGAGCTAACTTATGTAGACAATCTGGGTCTGTCCCTTAAAACACTGTTATCCACACTCTCATATTGTATTAACTTTCCACAACCTTGAAAGTGGACAGTGGAAAATCCAGTTTTGACATCGTAGACAAAGTCACTGCCAATGCCCTCTTTGTTAGAGCAGCTTAGTTTTTAATCCACTTGGTAATATTTTGCCTCTAGAAAATGTCTCACAGAGCAGAGAAAATAGAAGTTTTTAACAGTAGTTTACTATGAATTATTTGCTATCTCACATACATATGCACAAAAAACAGATTATCATAATTCCACTAAGACCATTCACTCTTTCTGAAAACATTATTCACCCACTCTCAATCACTGTAGGGTGATCAAATTCTTCAGATTCTACTTCCATAAAGGAGCCTCACATCCCACTAAGAACTAAACATCGTCAGTTGTGTGAATGTTCTATTTCCATGAATTTCAATACAATGTGTTCTAAATTTGAGCCTGTTTGTTCAAGAGCTTCTATGAGAGCTTCTTAGTTCAATAATACCCGCTTTTACCAAATCTTCTTTCTTTACTTTTACAACTCTAATCAGACAGTACGTCATTTGAAGGGCAGCATATCATAAAGATCAAAAAAGGAGTTTGACAGCCCTTAGACTCCAGGCTTAGGTTCCATACTCTATGTCCTTGGGCAAGTTATTTTCTTTATCTCTATTTTACATGAAAATGAGAACATTGCCAGCACCTCACCTACAGATTGGTTCTGGAGAGAGTGATTTGTATAATTTGATAGAATAATGTTTGATAGAGTAATATGTGTAAAATTTTAAGCATAGTGGCAGACCCAGAAAATTATTTATTATCCTATTTGTACACATTTCCAAAAATAATACAATTTTCTATTAGGTTGCCTTTTAACCCAGTGAATTGTTAAGAATTCTTGATAAATTCTCTTGTTAAATGGAATTGAAAAAAATATCCTACTTGAGGCTGCTCAGGCTGCTATAACAAAATACCATAAATTGGGTGGTTTATCAACAACAGAAATTTATTTCTCACAGCTCTCGAGGCTGAAAGTCCAAGTTTGGTGCACTAACAATTGTTGGGTTCTGGTGAGAAAACCTTCTTCCAGGTTGTAAATGGCTGACCTTATTGTATCCTCACACGGGAGAAAGAGAGCAAACAAGCTCTCTCCTCATTCTTAGTCTTTTTTTTTTTTTTTCTAATATACCATTTATGAGGGTTCCACCTTCAGGACTTCATCTAATTCTAATTACCTCCAAAGACCCCACATCCTAATACCAACACATATGAATTTGGGTGGTACACAAACATTCAGTCCGTAACATATACCACCCAAAACTCTTCCTGCCTATGTGTAGTAGCTGTAATTTCTCTTCTGGAAGTCCTGACTCAACCATTCCAAATTATATTTTAATTTTCTCCCTTCTCTTTTTCCCATCACGCTGACTCAATCCCTATGTTATATCTATTATGTATTAGGATTATCTACCAGACTTGTCATGTTAGTCAACACATACTTATTTAACACATAATAAATTATTTGACACACTTGTTGCTGTGCATATAAAAGGAACACAAGACAAACTCACCCTCTAATTCATAGAAATTGTAAGATATAAATTTTGAAAAATCGACATATAATTTTGTGTTTATGTTGTTGATTTTCACCTGATTTTTTGTCATGTTAATTTTGATGAGATTTGATAAATGCATATAATCCACAACCAAAATCAAGATAGGGAAAATTTCCATAATCACAAAGTTTCCTCATTACCCTTTGTAGACAATGATTCACAACCCTGGGAAAGTGCAACCATTTATCTGGTTTTTGTCTGTATAGTTTGTCATTTTCTCTAAAAGAGATGGGGAAAGAGTACTATTGCAAGATTCATTGCATTTTTTTTTATATGTGTTAGAATGTCATCAATTTCTAACAAATTTCACAAATAATATAAGATAAATAGTATTATATGTCTTATGACATATCTTTCCTATTTGATGTTTTAGGATTTGAAAATAGTAAACTCTGTGATATTAAATATATAATAATATTTTAAAATAATATTTGTCATCTTTGAAAGTATTAATAGACAAAATATTCTACTTCAACTATGTTGGAATTAGTCATATAGAACTCTTTATTTTGGAATTATAATAAAAATAAAATTTGAAAAGAAATTAATGTATAAATTTTTAGTTAAAATTATTAACATGTCATATATTGAGGAGAAAGAATAGGTTACTGAAAATTTTCCTTTATTTGTATTAATTTCCTATTGGTGTTATAAAAGGTTACCACAAATTCAGTGATCTAAAACAACACAAATTTATTATCTTAGAATTCTGTAAATCAGAAGTCTTCTGGACTAAATTCTTTGCAGACTAAATTAAAGGTGTTAGCAGGGCTGAGTCATTCTATGGAGATTCTATAGCAAATCTCTTTCCTTGTTTTTCTGTAAAGCTACTTGCTTTTGTCTGGCACATGGCACTCTTCCTATATCTCTAGGGTCAACAACATTGGGCCAAGTCCTCACACTGCCAAATTCTGACTCTTTTCTCTTATTCTCTCTTCACTTTTAAGGATCCTTATGATTATGTTGGGCCCACCATTGGGTAATCCAAGATAACCTATTTTAAAGCTGGCTGATATGCAACTTTATTTTTATCTGAAACCTTAATTCCCCTTTATCATGTAGCCTAAAATATTCATGGATTTTAAGCATCAAGATATAGGGCAGTGATTATTCTTCCTACCACAAATTTTCAACAGAAAAAAAAATTACAAAAATTAAGTGATCATCACAGACATATTAAAAAGGAACTAACTGAAAGTACAAAGCAGTAATATAAGAGTGCTGAAAGGATACTATAAACAGAAGAGAAATACTGATTACTAATCTATGGAGGAGCATAAAACACAAAGAGGAAGCACTTTTCACTCTAAGTATTATGATAGGCTGAAAACATATCAAATAAGTCAATATTCTCTGAAGTTTGAATATGTTTGGATACATCTATTTAATTACCTTTCCATGGCTTACTAGTGATTACTAATGTAAGGAATAGAGATGACCCTATAGACTCTTCTTATTGATTTCATAATTATCACAGTTCTTCAATTACCTTTCCATTCATAAAATTCTGCATATTTGTATGCTATTGGCATTCTGATCCCTTATTTCCTAACTTCTTGCTCTCTTCCTTCTCAGATTCCATGAAAACACAACAAAAAGGAAAGTCACTTAAATTCTTCAGGTTCTTGTTATCATATCTGTGAACATGGGAGTATCATAATAAATTATCCCTGAATCAGTGAGATTAAAGCAAGAAACATAAAACAAATTCAAAATGGTAATTCAAAGACAATTTAATAAATTGAATAATAGTAAATAGAATACAGTAAGTTTCCTACATATGAATAAGTACAGTAGAACAGTGCAACAGCTGGTATACAGGGGCTGGCGTCAAGTGAACACGCAAGAAGTTTTATTGACTGGAGGAGGGAGAGGAGGTGGGAGATGGTAGAGCTGAAGGATCATCAGCAATAAGAGATGGAGGGCAAGCTTCAATTTCACTCACAGCTGACATTTATAGCACAGGTTCTTATTCCTTGCTGGATTCAATCCTATCTACCCTCTTAAAAAAAATAATCCGGTGATGTCTGGGTAGTAGCCCTTTTTGTCTCATCATAGATGATATGGTAGAACTGAATTGCATTCTGAATGGCTGCTGCATCCTTCATGTACCATTTTACATTTGGGTCCTGTGCCTCAAAAACTAACAGTGCCTCCTCAAATAAAGAAAATCCCCTTGTTATTTCCTGTGTTGTGAATCTTCAGTTACTTTTCCTCTTGTCTCTCTTCATCCTTTCTCCGGGTCTCCAATTCCCTCTTTTTGCCTCGCTCCACTCTCACAATTATTTTCACTTTCATTTCCATCGTCATCGCTTGGCCCTTCTTAGCAGTACCAGCTACATCATCACTGCTTTTGTGCTTGCTTCAGGAATCCTGGGCTTCAAATAAAGATACTGTACTACTGTACACAGTACTGTACAGTAAAGTACACAAAAGCACAAGCACTGGTAGAGGATGCACGCACATGACAATGTGTGCCAGACAGGTGAACTAATTATGTGATTGGACATGTGAATGCTCATTCACACCTTTGAAAGTTTGCAACTTGAAGGTTCATATGTAGGGGACTTACTGTACAGGGAAATCAAAAGTAACACATGACAAGTAGTTTGGGGTGAAGGGATGACGAAGTAAAAGAGTATTTATTTTTGCATCTTGGCCTAAAGAGACCACATGACAGCAAATTTGGACATGGACAGATCTGTTGATGGAGAGAACACCTGATAGGACTTCAAGAATATGACTTTAAATCCAGAGTCACAGCCAGCTCTCAGTAGATGAAGAACCAGGGAAATTGACAGTCCCACTTTACCTTCTCTTTAACTGTCTGCAGGTGCTCACCAGCTCCAGCACTTAATGGTATGTGACCTGCACAATTCACTTAACCTCTTTGAGGTTTTAAGTTCTTTATAAGTTTACTATGAGTTTTAAATATCTGCAAATCATTAAAACTGTTTGGTCCTTATAAGAGTTCAGTAAGTACTAATTACAATTATTATTAGAAGTATTGTCATTACATGATTGTTTGTAGCAGGAAATTCATTAAAAACAGAATAATAAAACTATCTTGGTTAGGCATCAGATTGAAAATAAGAGAGGTAAATAATCAGAAATAAATTTGTTTATTTAATGTTGGGTAGTTAATACATGTCAGGAACTTTTCCTAGACATTGCAAATAGTCCACAGTGTTGGGTACACCTTCAAGTTAAAATTCAAGATGGTATACAGAAGAATTGAATTCTGAACATAAGCTTTTAAACTGGAATGTAAAATCATCAATTTTCTATTTTTCTAAGAAAGCTGCAGAAGCAGCTTATGTGATGAATATAATGAAAAAGAGAATGGCTTGGAAAAATCAGTTAGCAATGTATATGACAGTCAAATTGCATTCCCCTCTAACAAGAGGACAGTCATTTGCTATTACCAACCTGAGAGGCAATATCTGAAAGAAAGCATCAGAAAACTTCAGTAGAAGCAAAAGTGTCATATATTTTTAATGTATAGTTCTTCCTTCAGAATTACTAAAGTTGCTCTATAGCATTGAGAATTCCATACTAAATGAATTCATAAGAAGGGTAAGATATAATCCTTGGTTTCTTTTGTAAGCTATATTGATGAGGGGGATAGTTATACTGACATTGCGTTGTTTTACAAATCTCTCATTGGAATATTTCAAGTAGAGTGGAAAGTTTAAATTAAATATATTGTTACTTGAAAACATATCCGAGTAACAAATGCTGTCTTTAGAGTTATAAAGGATCTGTACTGTTTTGTAGGAGAAAGACAGTCCTTGATCCAAAAAAAAGCATAACAAAGTAGAGAGGTGAACTCTTCCTGCCTCACCCTTCACTTAGTTCCTGTGGTTTGTGCATGAAAACTGGCTCACATATATGTAACACAGGATTTATAAAAGAGTACATACTGCATTGAATTTTATTTCTTGGAAGTTTGTATGTGGTTATTTGCCAAAGCTATGATGCCATTAAAGAGAAATATATTAGATAGTGTATCATAAATTAGTATTATGCAGTATGGAAGAGTGAAAAAAAGAGGTAGCTTAGATATAATCAAGGGTTTTAGCCTTTGTTGGGGATTCAGGAGGTTATCACAGTGGTTTAAATATGTGGATCCTAAAGCTAGATTGTGGAGTTTGAATCGTGGCTCCACAGCCCACAGCCTATGTATAACCAACTTGAGCAAATCACTCATCCTGGCTGTACCTTAGTTTCTTCAGCAATGAAATTGGAGTTCATGGTCAGGATTTAATATAAAATACATGAGTGTTTATAAATAATTAACATGTCTTCTATGGCTGCTGTTATTATTGTTATTAATGATATTATTATTATACTATCCTACTTAGAAATCAGAGTTATAGAGGACCCCTCCTTTTGTCACTAACTGGCTTTGTTCTCTTAGACAAGTCTCATAACCCTTAAAGAATGCTTATCTGTAAAGGGCATGTAAAGGAATTGATAATATTAGTCCTTCAAACTGTCAAAATCTCTAATGATTAAAGATGTGGTACATATATACAAAGGAATATTACTCAGCCATAAAAAGGAATGAAATAGTGCCATTTGCTGAGACATGAATGGACCTAGAGACTGTCATACAGAGTGAATTAAGTCAGAAAGAGAAAAACAAATATCATATAATATCACTTATACATGGAATCTAGAAAAATGGTACAGATGAACTTATTCACAAAGCAGAAATAGAGACAGAGATGTAGAGAACAAACTTATTGATACCAAAGAGGGGAGGGAGGTGAGATGAACTGGGAGATTGAGATTGATATACATACACTACTATGTATAAAACAGATAACTAATGAGAATCTACTGTATAGCACAGGGAACTCTACTCAGTGCTCCATGGTGACCTAAATGGGAAGGAAATCTTAAAAAGAGGGGATATATGTATAACTGGTTCTCTTTGCTGTACATCAGAAGCTAACACAACATTGTAAAGCAACTATACTCCAATAAAAATTAACTTAAAAATACTAAAATAAAACAGAGACTGTTCACCCTCAGTATTATTGATATTTTGAAGAATTTGTGAAGAAGTTGTAAATCCAGCAAGATACCTAAACACCTATCAAAGTCTGCAAATCTGTTGAGAATTGACTTTGTGCTCATAGTAAATTCTTATGCTCTGGTTATTTGTTTATAACTATTTATTCATCTGCTGCTGCTGACCCAGTATTTAAATGGTAATGCCATTATACACACACATGTATGCACATACACACACGAATCACAATTGTTTTGTCTTCGCTGACTTGGGCGGTTTTGTAGAATATTTTATAATGAAGCTGCCCTATTAAAACTGAAAAGTTAAAGGTAAAATGTAATAGTTTGTCACAATTATGTTTTATATTGGCAGGTGTTCTGAACTTTCTGCTTGATAACTAGACATACAAATTTCAATTCTTAAAGCTTTGCAGGCAATTTAAAGGCTCATTTATTTCACTGACTGCAAGACGTATGTACAGTCTCACATACTGGATGTCTGGGACCAAAATCAGCACTTTGTTGCTTGCTTGTCTCACAGGGAGTAAATAATAACAATTTTTCAGCATAGGCATACTAGCACAATGTGTGTAGCAAATAAATGAGTGTAAGATGACCTATAGTGTCCTGAAGATTCATAAATAATAAAATGATCTATAGATTGTTAGCAGACGGCTGTAGCACAGGCTAATTTGCAGCCAGTGAAGCTTTGCAGGACAATTTATAACTTTTGAAAATTTAATAACTTCATCAATTTTAACCTATTTTTTAACCAATATAATCTGAATAACACTTTCAGCTATTTTTCCTTGTAAGAAAATATCTAAGACACTTACATGTTTTGGTTATTAAAATTAAGGTTGCTTTATTTAGATTTCATGATTGTTTTAAATAATTCAGAAAATAATAGAGGAGGAAATTTTAGTGGTTGTCTGTGTTTTGTTTTAATAAGAATTTCATGGGAAGAACCTTGGTACACAAAACTATCTATGTAGTTTGATACTATTATTTCAGGGGCCTATCATTTCACTTTTTTTCTATTTCATTTGAAAAACACTTCCTTTTTTCAACATTTTATTTTTTTATTGGAGTATACTTGATTAGCAATGTTGTGTTAATTTCAGGTGTACACCAAAATAATTCAGTTAAACATATACATATATCTATTCTTTTTCAAATATTTTCCCATGTAGGTTGTTACATAATATTGAGCAGAGTTCCCTGTGCTATACAGTAGGTCATTGTTTGTTATCTATTTTATCACTCTTTTTTAAAATTTTATTTATTTTATTTTTGGCTGTGTTAGGTCTTTGTTGCTGCTCGGGGACTTTCTCTAGTTGGGGTGAGTGGGAGCTACTCTTCATTGCGGGTGTGCAGGCTTCTCATAGTGCTGGCTTCCCTTTGCTGTGGAACATGGGCTCTAGGCACACGGGCTTCAGTAGTTGTGGCACGTGGGCTCAGTAGCTGTGGCTCACAGGCTGTAGAGAACAGGATTAGTAGTTGTGGTGCACGGGCTTAGTTGCTCCATGGCATGTGGGATCTTCCCGGACCAGGGCTTGAACCCGTGTCCCCTGCAATGGCAGGCAGATTCTTAACCACTGCGCCACCAGGGAAGCCCTATCTATTTTAAATATAGCAGTGTGTACATGTCAATCCCAAACTCCCTATCATTTCACTTTTGACAACTGTTTTTCACTTTCTGCCTAGGATGAATTATTACCTAGGGTCTTTCAGGCCTTCCTCTGGAATATAAAGTGATTTTATCTTAGAAATTTTATTTCATAGTCCAAGTCTCTTTGAAATAGGGATTTTTCAGGATGTCAAAAATTTTTGGACATGTTTGTGAGGTTTTTTGTAATCACATTACTATAGATTTCACTTTATGGGATTTCTAGGTAGGTGGCCAATGCTTGGTATTCTGCAGAGTCATTATCTATAAAACTAAAAACCCTGCATGTAAAGGTTCTCCTGTCTGAATACCAGGTAGAATACATCTATCCTGCCATCCCAGGCTTAGACTCATCCCATAGACCTTGGCAATGACTTCCAAAAAGCAGGCAAGTACATGTCAGGGTGCTGATCTTGCTCTCTTGCTTGGCAAGTCACCATTTTCATCCATTCTATGTCTTAGCTGAGGACAAACTTCTGACTGGTAAGCAGGTAGAGTAATTGGAGCTGGGAAAAAAAGCCTGTCTACTCTAAAATGTTTTAAATATTTCTATTCTGATTTGAGCATACACTGAATTTTTAACATATACACTAAATTTAAAGTGGAGGTAATTTGGCAAGAAAAAAATGACCGTTGGCCTTTTAGAATAGGAGATTACAGATGCACTTAAGAAGCCTTTGCTAGTTATTGTCTCCCCTTTTGTTTCTTACAGAACCTTTAAAAATGTAAAATCCATTCTAATCTTTTCATATTTTGAGTCCCCTAACTCTCTACTCTTGGTAGGCATAAGGTCAAAGTCACAAGAGTCAATGTGGTATTGAGGTATTTTAGTACCTAAAACCTGGGATTGACTGATCATTACTGCCCTTATTCTACGTTAACTTGAAGTTCCACATTTTGAGTTTACTAATGATCATCATGCCATTTTTAGATATAAATTTATGTTTTTAATAATAATTACTTTTGTCTTAATAAGTGTAAACCATACTCAAAGTGGTATAAGGTAAAAAAGAAACTGTATGCTCTAATTCAATGGAAAAGGGAAAAAATGCAGGGTGACCTCCCTGAAAACAGAGAAGAGGAATGTAAATGCCCACAGGCCTCACTGTGTCTCTTTGTGAAAGAGTCTATTTCACTTTTGCTGTTAGAGGTTGCTTTAGAATTACTGTTTATTGATTGTTGGGTATTAATTTGTTTGCTCTAAATCACTATTGTAATTAGGAATTGAGGATGCAGTAAATACAACCAATAAAATCTGTTGATTGTATTTTTATGCTTTTTTTTGCATTGTTCTCTAAGTTAGATTGAGTTCTATATGTTTTCTCCAATGTTCTCTAAGTTCCCAATTTTCTTATCTCTTTTATTTAAAAAAGTATTTTTATTAGACAATTGATGAACACATAATATTTAAAGGAGCTTATAAGTATGTTCCATCTCCAAATGGTATTAATAGTTTTAGCAAATTTCTTTAAACTTGTGTGTATATATGTACAATCAAGAGCAATTTAATAAAATAAGTGTTTAAAATAACATGTTAATTTGTATATAATGTGCATATATAAAATTATGGAAGTTGCAACATAAGTTTAGTTACTATTGCCAGAGATGAATATATGTGCCTTTTACAACTAAAATGGTTTTGTTACCTGACAAATGTTTGCATAATAAGTACATCTGGGGGAGGGGCAAATACTGTAGCGCTAGAATGAAAAAAGTTTAAGGGTGCTGTTTTGAGGTATTCAAGTAACATCTCTTTGAGAAGCAACATTTAGTTTCCTTAACTGCAGGATAGGCTAATTTTTTTTTGTCCACCTGTCAAAATAATCACTTAATTATATCTCCTAGTCCAGAGGTTGTCAATTTGTGTTATTTTTAAAATTGTTCACTTGTGTCCCAAAATATTAATCTCCTCAGCTTTCCTGTCTTCTCTGCAGGCCCTGGTATGGTTCCCTGTCAATTGTAACAAATTCAGTTTCCCACAACCTGGTATATAAATATTATTTTCTATGTGTAACCTGCTTCTCTTCCTGCACTCCCCGACCTAAAAATGTTGAGGATCACCTTCTTAAAGTATGACTAAAATGAATGACACTGAAGGACAATTTTGTTAAGATTGCTAAAGTGGTGTCACAGGATTAATAAGAGGGAAGCGAGATTCATCAATCTGTTTGCGGATTTTGTGTGTTTGCATTTGTGTTTGTATTTGTGGAAGAAAGCATTAAGGAGCAATTGCAGAGTAAAGTAAGCCATGTTAAATATCTTTTATAATACTAATGACACATACTTTTTTGTTCAACAAATGTTCTTATCTTTACCTTTCTATTTCAAATAAAATTTATTACTTCGTTTGGAAGCTTTGGTGAATGTAGATGTCTGGGCAGAATCTTGGCGCAGTTGGTGGCAGTACAGCCTCCCATATTTAAGTGCCATGTAAATTCTGCCTCCTCTAGAAGTTGAATGGAGAAAATGAATCTGTTGCTCAACAGGCTAAATCTAATATTTACAAAATGATGCTTTCCCTGAGCCTGGATCCTATTCTTTTGCTCTTTAAAAATTCTTGGCTAGAAGCTAATTCAAATTTTAAAGTTTCACAAATTTTCTGATTTGTTTGTTTGATGAATTCTTTGATTGTTTAGCTCCCTTTGACAATCTAGGCCCTGGTTACTTTAGGTACAACAAGAATACTCTTAAAAGCTTGATATCTGTAAGTATTATAGATAATTTAATGGATTACACTCAGAAAAATTAGCAATGTTCTTAGGATTATTATTGGAACCTTCAGTGTTTTCATACTGGTCAACCATATTAATAACATAGAGATAACAAAATATTTTTTAAAGTTTTTATCTTATTTGAATGTAAATAAGTTATAGAGGTTCAAAGTGAGGATACATGATCAACTTTCCCCTTAGCCACTGTTTTTGGTGATCTACCCTGCCCAAAATGCTGTTGGGTACTCTTGTTCCCCAGATGATGTTCTTCAGTGGAATCCACTTTTGTATATCTATAAGTTGACTCCTTACATTTGAATTCATGCTTGGTGTCTGGGATACACAAAATTTTGTCCTACATTTGATTAGGTGTTATTCACCACCTATGCAACTACCTGTCTTTGTTCTGTCACAGAGACAAAAGCTCCAAACATAAACTTTCTACTTTAGTATACCTAACACAGGAGTTATATTTATATTTATAAATTTTATATTCCCATATCTGAAGTCTCCATGTGGTCCTTCTCATGGGCTTGAAGGAGTGGCATCATTCTTAACTTTCATTGAAGGGTGGTGAAAAATACACTGTGACTCTTTAAACTATGGACACTTTCCTCAAATCTTCAACCATCATTTTTTCTATAGTCAGACACGTATAGTCATGTGAAAGCTGATAATTAACATAGGTGGAAAGAATTTTTCAATCTCTTACCATGCCCTGGTGATTCTAACACTTTCCTTTGTAATGAGATGACACTTGACATCTATTTATTTTCTTCAATGCATTGGATTTAGCCGAAAGTGAGACTGAAATTGTTATATGTGTAAAATGATAAATTACACCATAAGCTGTTAGTATTTTAAAGATCATTCTACTGAATTGTATGTAGTTTTAGAAAACCCTCATAATATTGTCTTCTTTCTCAAGTCTGTCATTTCCCAATAAAAGACCTTAACCTTGAGATCATTATACTATGTTACAGAAAAGAAAGGAATTTTTACAGTGTAGTCAACACTCCCTTCCTGGAGAAGTCTGTATCAAATGATTCTTTGATACAGGGGTATAAGAACATGGCCTCCTTGCCTCAAGTTAAAACAGAAATTCTAAGATGCCATCCCTTAGTTGCAGAACATAGGGTCAATTTTGAGGCCTTAAAGGAGTGGTCTACTCTCTGCCCAATCCTGTTTCTTTACTGTGCTGTCCTCAGAGGGGCATCCCAAGCATCCTCCCTAATAAACACTTACTTGCTAACATCCACCTCAGGGTCTGATTCCCTAATAACGCAGAGACAACAGCTAGCAGCCACAAAGCACAAACCTTACAATACTACTAGGTTAGTTCAAAGAAAACCCTTAAGTGATTTGTGAAGAAATATTTGATATTATTCATCAGAATGGGTACTGAGATGAAGGAACTCACTATGCCTAGCTATCTTAAAGGCTTAACATGCATCTTTTTTCTAAAAAGTACACTGAAAACAAGCATGAACAATTTAATATATGAAATGTGAGGGATATTTTCCTAAGTTTCACCAATTATTTCAATGCTAAATTTGTGAGTATAAATTTCCTGCCATGGATTTTTAAAGAAGTATTATAATCAGTTCTGGAAGTAAAAATTGGCTGTACTTACATTAAAAAGAAAAACACACTAAAACTTTTAACATATTACAGTTGAATACATGATTTTAATGAATACCAACAACAATAATGTCCTTACCTTGGATCATTCCAAGTAAAGAGAGCTCAGGAAAAACTAAATCACTGTTGTCTATTGGAGTCTCCCTTTTAAAGTGAATGTTCTCTTTTCTTTAAATTCATTTATGGTTCCAGATTTACATGTTTAATGAAATTAGATCAACAGTGAAGTTTTTTTTTGGCTACGTTGGGTCTTCCTTGCTGCGTGCAGGCTTTTCTCTGGTTGCAGCGAGCAGAGGCTACTCTTCGTTGTGGTGCATGAGCTTCTCATTGCGGTGGCTTCTCTTGTTGTGGAGCACGGGCTCTAGGCACGCAAGCTTCAGTAGTTGTGGCACGCGGGCTTAGTTGCTCCGCGACATGTGAGATCTTCCAAGACTAGGGTTTGAACCCGTGTCCCCTACATTGGCAGGTGGATTCTTAACCACTGCACCACCAAGGAAGCCCCAATAGTGCAGATTTTTAAAAGTAACTTCTACTGTTTTTCAGTTATGTCGTGATTCCAGATAAATTAAGAAAACAGTTAAATTTATAAAATGAAAATTAACATAGAAATAGTTAACTTCAGGGACTTCCCTGGTGGTCCAATGGTTAAGACTCCATGCTCCCAATGCAGGGGACTTGGGTTTGATACCTGGTCAGGGAACTAGATCCCGCATGCCACAACAAAATATCCTTCGTGCTGCAATGAAGATCCTGTGTGCCATAACTAACACCTTGTGCAGCCAAATAAATACATTAATTAATTAAAAAAGAAGAAATAAACTTCATCTGCTTGCCAAGCTTAAGGTGTCTGTGGCACTCTTTTTAGAACTGACAAAATGAGTTGAGAGTAGAAGAGACAAATTATAGCCAGTCTATTCCCTACTTACATTCCTTCACATTCATACCTTCAATAAGGCAACTCTGAGGAGAATCATTTCAGTAGTGGTTTCGCAAGGTCATATGAATAGAAAGCAGACAATACACACATGAATAAAAATTTAAATACAGCTAATTTTTGAAATGGAACAAATTTAGCTAATAGGAGCTATTCAGGTTGAAGTATTATGTAAACTGTGTTGCACATAATAAGTACTTTAAAATGATGCCTTCTATTACTTTACTACTTATTTACCAACCACTCCTGGAATGGTTTTAGATTGAACAGTGGCCAACATTGACAAATGCCTTCACACTCACAACTTGTTTTTGCTGTACTCTAATTTCACAGAGAGACCTATTCTTTATTATTCCAGAAAAATTGACAATTCTTTCAGCTGACCTTAAATATTACAGCCTCTACTTTTAAAGTTCTTTAAGTCATCTAAATTTAAGCCTACACATTTCAGTTAAAATTGTTAATCTGGGTACATAAATCCGATGCTCAAATGTTGGAATATTATCATCATTTCTTCTAAACTACCCTAGAGCAATCTATCATGTTTGTATTATGGTATTTGATGCTGTATACATATATAATATTATATGCTTTAGATACTGTTTTCTTAAAGTGCCTCTTTTCATACTAAGTGCACACTATAATTTCATTATATGAACATTATATGAACAAAGATATGACAAAAAGAATCCTGTATATATTTACATTAGATTTTTAAAGTAAATTAAGAATGATAATTTTTCTGAATATAAAAATAATTGCATGAAAATTGTAAAATAAAAAACATAAATCACTATGAGAATATAGATATGTTCTTATATGTATATATATATGTCACATTGTATATATTGTTTAGTAAGTTTTTTGTCATTAATAATATATTATAATGTATTGTAACACTTTTCCATAAAATAGCGTACTCTTGTTAAACACTTTACTTTTCCCTTAATGAGGATATGCCATATTTTCTCTAAATTGTTCACTGTTCTTATTAAAAATCTGCAACAAAATGTTGTATCTATTTTCTTTGGAAGTTTATGTAAAACATTCAGAGTTTACACAAATGTCTATGGAAGTTTTATAGAAGTGATTTTTTTTAATGTTTAAATATTTTCAAAGATAGATAATTTGGAGGAATAATACAAAGGACTTTGGTATACTTTTGCTTAAATTTACCCATAGTTAAGTCTGACCCCTTTATTTTCAGCTTTACCTCTATTATTCTCATATACATATATATATATATACTTTGCTTATATATAATATATATCATTATATATAATATATGTATCACATAATACATATAATAGGTATATTTTATATTTGAGATATCTTGACCCCTTATCCCTAAACAAAATACCTCAGTGTACATTTCTTTTTTTTTTTTAACATCTTTATTGGAGTATAATTGCTTTACAATGGTGTGTTAGCTTCTGCTTTATAACAAAGTGAATCAGCTATACATATACATATGTTCCCATATCTCCTCCCTCTTGCATCTCCCTCCCTCCCACTCCTCTAGGTGGTCACAAACCACCGAGCTGATCTCCCTGTGCTATGCAGCTGCTTCCCACTAGCTATCTATTTTATGTTCGGTAGTGTATATATGTCCATGCCACTCTCTCACTTTGTCACATCTTACCCTTCCCCCTCCCCATATCCTCAAGTCCATTCTCTAGTAGGTCTGTGTCTTTATTCCCATCTTACCCCTAGGTTCTTCATGACCTTTTTTTTTTTCCTTAGATTCCATATATATGTGTTAGCATACTGTATTTGTTTTTCTCTTTCTGACTTACTTCACTCTGTATGACAGACTCTAGTATGGAGGTTCCTTAAAAAACTAATAATAGAATTACCATATGACCCAGCAATCCCACTACTGGGCATATATCCTGAGAAAACCATAATTCAAAAAGAGTCTTGGCGCTTCCCTGGTGGCGCAGTGGTTGAGAGTCCGCCTGCCGATGCAGAGGACACGGGTTCGTGCCCCAGTCCAGGAAGATCCCACATGCAAAAAAAAAAAAAAAAAAATGAAGAGTCCTGTACCAAAATGTTCATTGCAGCTCTATTTACAATAGCCAGGACATGGAAGCAACCTCAGTGTACATTTCTTTTCTTTTCTTTTCTTTTTTGCGGTACGCGGGCCTCTCACCACTGCAGCCCCTCCTTCCGTGGAGCACAGGCTCTGCATGCGCAGGCCCAGTGGCCACAGCCCACAGGCCCAGCCACTCCGTGGCACGTGGGGTCTCCCCAGACCGGGGCAAGAACCCAAGTCCCCCGCATCGGCAGGCAGACTCTCAACCACTGCGCCACCAGGGAAGCCTCAGTGTACATTTCTTAAAACACATTCTGTTACATAACTACAGTAGAATTATTAAAATGTGAAAGTTTAAGATTGGCTTCATGCTATTAGATATTCCATAGTTTGTATTCATTTATATGAATTACCCAAATAATGTTACTTAGATCCCTTTTTTCCAAGTATGAATCTGATAAATGATCACACATTGATTTTAGTTGACATGTCTTTTATTTGGCTTTAATCTGGAGATGATTTTTTCTGATTTCTTTGCCTTTCATGACTTTTATATTTTTGAAGAGTCCTGGTCAGTTATTTTGAAGAGCATCCCATAATTTGATTTTGTCTGATGCTTTCTCAAAATTACATTGAGGTTTTGCATTTTTGGTAGGTATATTAGGTTAAAGTGATTTCTTCAGGTTTCTACATTGTAAAATTACTGTTTTTCCTTTGTAATCAATAAGTACTTAGTGATCAATACTGAAGAATATGTGAATATCTTAATAGTATTCAAGTTTAACCAGTGATACTAATAGGTCATTTTTGTGAAGGAAATGAAATAGAGATTTTCTATGAATGAAATAGAGATTTTATTTACTTAGTATTACTTCTATATTTTTTTTGGCATTTTACTCTACAGATGTGCCATTGTCATTTTTAGATTTTATTATTCATTTATTTATATAACTATGGAAAATGGATTCCTATTTTTAATGAGTTAGTTATTTAGGTTATTTTAGGTTATTTGTTTGGATTGCTCAAGGTAAGGGGAGTAGGAGAGCAATTTCTAGGTCGAAAAGGAGGAAAGTAATTGCTACTAGGAAAAATTTTATGGAGAAAGGTAGGTGAGCAGATCCTATTGGGTCAAAGCCACATTCATAAGGGCTGGTTTTTTCTGCATAGACGTTTAGTTGGGGGAGTCAAAAAGCGATAAGTATAAGTAATAAGGCTAGGGTTGTGTTCGTCAGTAACGTTAGTAGAAAGTTTATTGTTCTTTTTCGGGGTGTACCAAAACTAACTGATTGGAAGTCAGTTGTACTTGTTAATACTAAAAGGACTATGAACCTCATCAATAGATAGACACATAGAGGGATAATCATACAACGTCTACGAAGTGTCAGTATCAAGCAGTGGCTTCGAAGCCAAAGTGGTGGTTTGATGTGAAGTGAAATGTTAATTAGCGCATAAAGCAGACAATAAGGAAGGTGGATCCGATGATGAGGTGTAATCCGTGGAAGCCTGTGGCTACAAAGAATGTAGATCCGTAGCTTCCATCTGAGATTGTGAATGGGGCTTCATAGTATTCTGATGCTTGAAGTAGGGTGAAATAGAGGCCGAGTATGATTGTGATGAGGAGAGCTTGGAGTGTATGTTTGCGGTTGCCTTCTATGAGACTAT
The DNA here is from genome assembly GCF_005190385.1 of Monodon monoceros. Lineage (NCBI taxonomy): Eukaryota > Metazoa > Chordata > Mammalia > Artiodactyla > Monodontidae > Monodon > Monodon monoceros. Next base: position 858,481 of record NW_021697799.1, on the reverse strand, counting down.
GACGGGCTCAAGTGATAGATACACTGGAAGCTAATAATACAGAGGTATTGAGAAGCAGAACTTCTAGTGGATTTAGAGGGTGGATACCTGTTGCTGGTCAGGAACCACCTAATTCAGGAGTAGGGGCAAGACTTGAATGATAGAAGGCTCAGTAGAAGCCTGTAAAAAATAGGACTTCTGATAGGATAAATAAGATTATACCATATCGAAGTCCCTTTTGAACGGTTGGTGTGTGGTGGCCTTGGAAAGTGCTTTCTCGAACAATGTCTCGTCATCATTGGTATATTGTTAGGGTATTTGTCAATAAGCTTAAAGTTAGTAGGATTATTGAGATGAAATGGAATCATATGATTAGGCCTGATGTTATAAGAAATGCTGAGAGAGCTCCTGTAAGGGGTCAAGGACTGGGGTTTACTATATGATATGAGTGGGTTTGGTGGGTCATTATGTATTGTCTTGCAAATATAGGCTTACTAGTAAGGTGAATACGTAGGCTTGGATTAAGGCTACGGCGAATTCGAGGATAATTAATAGAGTAAGAATAGTGAATGTGATGAGGGCTGTGAATAGACTAATATCTATTAATGCAAGAGTTGCACTTCCAATTAAATGTAGTAATAGGTGACCTGCTGTGATGTTGGCTAAAGGGCTAAAGGTTGAATAAATAGACTGATAGTTTCAATTATCACTAGTATAGGGATTAGGAAAGTGGGTGTGCCCAGTGGTAAAAGGTGAGCTAGAGATATCTTTGTCTTGTTACGGAAACCTGTAACAATAGTGCCAGCTCATAGGGGGATAGCCATACCTAAGTTTATTGAGAGTTGAGTGGTGGGTGTAAATGAGTGGGGTATTATTCCAAGAAGATTTGTGGAAGCAATAAACAGGAAAAGTGAAATAAGTATAAGAGATCAGGTTTGTCCTTTGAGGTTATGCGTAACTATCAGTTGTTTTGATGTGAGCTTGGTTAACCATTGCTGAATAGCGACTGTATGGTTGCTGATTAATCGATTTGGTGTTGGGAATAGTATGGTGGGGAATATGATAATTAGAGTAGTGATAGGAATACCTAGTATTATTGGGACTATAAAAGGAGTAAATAGATTTTCGTTCATGTGTAGTTTCAAGGGGTTTGTTGTTTTTGTAATTTGGCATGCATTGGTTTGGGAGAAGGAGAGTAGAAATGCTTTGAGACTTTTAGTTGAAGTAATGTGAAGAGGGTAAAAACCATAGAGAGAATGGTAAGAAGTCATGTGGATGTATCTAGTTGTGGCATATCATTAAGGGGAGTGTATAACTCTCAATCTTTAACTTAAAATGTTAATGCTAGTTTAGCTTCTTAATGAGATTATAATATGGATGTAGATCATTTTTCAAAGTTCTCTAAGGGTACTAATTCGAGAACGATTGGTATAAAGCTGTGATTTGAGCCACAGATTTCTGAACATTGTCCGTAGAACAGACCAGGTCATGTTGATATTAGGGTTGTTTGGTTTAGACGTCCAGGAATTGCATCTGTTTTTAAGCCTAGGGAAGGGACAGCTCATGAGTGTAATATGTCTTCTGAGGAAACTAGTATTCGGATTGTTATTTGTATGGGTAGAACCATCCGATTATCTACTTCTAGTAATCGTAGTTCTCCTGGTTTTAGGTCTGAGGTTGGAATCATGTAGGAATCAAAATTTAGGTCTTCATAGTCAGTATATTCATAACTTCAATATCATTGATGTCCTATTGTTTTTATGGTAAGAGAGGGGTTGTTAATTTCGTCTATTATGTAAAGAATTCGTAGAGAAGGTAGGGCAATTATAATTAAGATAATGGCTGGGAGGACAGTCCAAATGGTCTCTACTTCTTGGGTGTCTATTGTACTGGTATGCGTTAGCTTGGTTGTAAGCATTAGGGTAATAATATAGAGGACTAGGGAGCTAATTAGGAAGACAATTATTAATGCGTGGTCATGAAATTGTAGGAGTTCTTCTGTAACAGGTGATGTCGCGTCTTGTAAGCCTAGTTGAAAAGGATATGCCATGGAGATATACAGGATTTTCACTTGTGATTTAACTTTGACAAAGTTATGTAAGACTTTTCTAATACCTCACTCATAAAGAAAGACATAATGGTTATGATGTTGGCTTGAAACTGATTAGGGGGGTTCGATTCCTTCCTTTCTTGAACATTTTGGGTTAACATACACTGGTTCTTCAAATGTATGGTATGGTGGAGGACATCTGTTTAGTCATTCAAGGTTTGTGGAGGTGAGATCTACTGCTAATACTTCCCGTTTAGATGCAAATGCCTCACAGATAATGAAAATTATCAGTATGACTGCTGTCAGTGAGATGAAAGAGCCTATTGATGAAATGGTATTTCATGTTGTGTAGGCGTCTGGATAGTCAGAATATCGACGAGGTATTCCAGATAGGCTGAGGAAGCATTGTGGAAAGGATGTTATATTTACACCTACGAATATAATTACGAATTGAATTTTTGTTCATGCTGGGTTGAGTGTATAGCCTGAAAATTGTGGGAATCAGTGAACGAAACCTCCTATGATGGCGAAAACAGCTCCTATTGAAAACACATAGTGAAAGTGGGCAACTACATAGTAGGTGTCGTGGAGAATAACATCTAAGGATGAGTTAGCTAGGATGATACCAGTTAAACCTCCTACTGTGAATAGGAAAATAAAGCCTAAGGCTCATATTAGAGCGGGAGATCATTTGATATTTCCTCCGTGAAGTGTTGCCAGTCAACTGAAGACTTTTACTCCTGTAGGAATGACAATAATTATAGTGGCTGATGTAAAGTATGCTCGTGTATCTACGTCTATTCCGACTGTAAATATGTGATGAGCTCATACAATAAAACCCAGGAAACCAATAGAAACCATAGCTCACACTATTCCCATATACCCGAAAGGCTCTTTTTTCCCTGAATAATGGGTTATGATATGTGAGATTATTCCGAAGCCAGGCAGAATTAGAATGTATACTTCGGGGTGACCAAAAAATCAGAATAGGTGTTGATATAGGATTGGGTCGCCTCCTCCTGCGGAGTCGAAAAAGGTTGTATTTAGGTTTCGATCAGTTAATAGTATGGTAATTCCGGCTGCTAGGATGGGTAGTGATAATAAGAGTAAGACTGCTGTAATTAGGACTGATCATACGAAGAGAGGTGTTTGGTATTGGGTCATAGCGGGTGGTTTTATATTAATAATAGTTGTAATGAAGTTAATAGCCCCAAGGATTGAAGACACGCCGGCTAAATGTAGAGAGAAAATAATAAGGTCTACTGAGGCTCCTGCATGTGCTAGATTTCCGGCTAGAGGGGGATATACAGTTCAGCCTGTACCTGTGCCGGCTTCAATTATTGAGGATGCTATCAGTAGCAGGAAGGAAGGGGGAAGCAGTCAGAAGCTTATGTTGTTTAGACGAGGGAAGGCCATGTCAGGGGCTCCAATTATTAAGGGGACTAGTCAGTTTCCGAATCCTCCAATTATGATAGGCATCACTATAAAGAAAATTATCACGAAGGCGCGGGCTGTCACTAGTACGTTGTAAATTTGGTCGTCTCCGATAAGTGAGCCAGGTTGACCTAATTCAGCATGAATCAACAAGCTTAGACCAGTACCTATTATTCCTGCCCAGGCACCAAATAGTAGATATAGAGTACCAATATCTTTGTGATTGGTAGAGAATAGTCATCAGTTTATGAACATAGGTAAAATGGCTGAGTAAGCATTAGACTGTAAATCTAAAGACAGGGGTAGAGTCCTCTTTTTGCCAGGTCCTGTGGTGAGTAATCATTTTGAATTGCAAATTCAAAGAAGCAGCTTCAATCCTGCTGGGACTTCTCCCGTCTTTTTTTTCTCGCGGCGGGAGAAGTAGATTGAAGCCAGTTGATTAGGGTATTTAGCTGTTAACTAAAAGTTCGTGGGAGATGTATCCCTCCAATCTAGTGAGGATTTAGCTTAATTAAAGTGTTTGATTTGCATTCAATTGATGTAAGATATGCTCTTGCAATCCTTATTAGGCAGGGGTTAAGTAAAATTATGCTTGCTTAGGGCTTTGAAGGCTCTTGGTCTGATTTAACCTAAACCCCTATAGTAGAATAAAGAATGCTGGTGTAAGAGGTAGGAGTATTGTGGATAATACGATTGCTGTTGGTAAAAGGGTTATTTGTTTTGTGGAGTGAAATTGTCATTTTATTTTCATGTTATTGGTAGAGGGGAATAAGGTTAATGCTGTGGAATAGGTGAGGCGTATATAGAAATATAGGTTGAGTAGAGCTGTGATGGCTATGAGTCCTATGGAGAGTAGGGTGAGTATAGTAAAGGTTGTTATAACAGGTATTGTATTTCATGTTTGGGATAGTAGTAGTATGGTGGTGGTGGAATTTTGGATAAGTAGCATAAATATGGTGAAGGTTATTATAATGTAAATTAATAGGTTTAGTAGGGTGAGGGCTGGATTATACAATAGAATAGCAGTTATTCATCCTATGTGGGCAATTGATGAGTAGGTTACAATTTTTCGGAGTTGTGTTTGATTTAGTCCACCTCAGCCTCCGATTAGGATGGATAGGAAAGATATAGTAATTACTAGGTGTAGATTGGTTGATGGTGAAATTTGATAGAGGATTGAAATGGGTGCAAGTTTTTGTCACGTAAGTAGAATTAGTCCTGTGGTTAGGGGAACACCTTGTGTAACTTCTGGTACTCAAAATTGGAAGGGGGATAGTCCTAGTTTAATGGCTAGGGTTATTGTTATCAGGATGGATGCTGTTGGGTCGAATAATTTTATGATAGTTCATTGACTGGAGTGTATTAGGTTAATAATAATTACTAGTATGAGTAGTGTGGATGCTGTGGTTTGTGTTAGAAAATATTTGGTTGAGGCTTCTGTGGCTCGATGATTAGGTTTTTTTATTATGATGAGAATGTTGGCCATCATATTTATTTCTAATCCAATTCAGGCGAATAATCAATGAGAGCTAATGGTTACAATTGTTGTGCTTAGGGTGAGGGTTGTCAGTAGGATGATGGAGATGAATGGGTTAATTAGTATGAGAAGGATATGAACCAACATTTTCGGGGTATGGGCCCGATAGCTTATTTAGCTGACCTTACTATAGATTACGGTGTGATATGGTAGCACGGAGAATTTTGAATTCTTAAGGGTAGGTTCAATTCCTATTATTCTAGAAATAAGAGGATTTAAAACTCTATTATTTACTCTATCAAAGTAATTATTTTGTCAGACATATTTCTTATGTTTATGTTTGAGGGGGGATACCTGCTGTTATAATGGGTAGTGAGACGTGTCATATACAGAGGGCTAGTTTTAGTGGGAGAAAGTTTTTTCAGAGTAGGTGTATTAGTTGGTCATATCGGAATCGGGGATAGGATGCTCGGATTCATAGGAAGAATATTGTTAACAGTAGAGATTTGACAATTAGGTTTGTTGTGCATAGTTCTGGCATGTAAGGGTCATGGAATGCGCCTAGAAATAAGATAGTTGTAAATATGTTTATTATGATAATATTAGCATATTCTGCTAGGAAGAACAGGGCGAAAGGGCCTGCTGCGTATTCTACATTAAAGCCAGATACGAGTTCTGATTCTCCTTCTGTAAGGTCGAAGGGGGCTCTGTTAGTTTCTGCCAAGGTAGAGATAAATCATATTATGGCTAATGGTCATGAGGGGAAGAGCAATCATAATTTTTCTTGTGTAGTGGTTAGTGTGGATAAGGTGAAGGAGCCGTTTATCAGGAGTACTGATAGGAGAATAATGGCTAATGTTACTTCATATGAGATTGTTTGTGCTACTGCTCGTAGTGCTCCGATCCAGGCATATTTTGAGTTAGAAGCTCATCCAGACCATAGGATAGAGTAGACAGCTAGGCTGGATATTGCTAGTATGAATAGTGCTCCTAGGTTTACGTTGATGAGGGGGTGTGGTATAGGTAGGGGAGCTCATATCGTGAGGGCTAAGGTTAGTGCAAGTACGGGTGCGATGATGAATATGGTGGTGGAGGGTGTGGCTGGTCGTAAGGGTTCTTTGGTAAATAGTTTGATTGCATTGGCGAAAGGTTGTAATAAGCCATGTGGACCTACGATGGTCCTTTTCGGAGTTGTATGTAGCCTAGGATTTTGCGTTCTACTAATGTTAGAAATGCTACAGCTAAAAGGATAGGAAGGATGAGTGTTAAAATGTTAATTATAAACATTTGTTGAGGAGAGGATTTGAACCTCTGGGTATAAAGGCTTAAGTTTTATGCAATTGCCGTACTCTAACACCCCAACAAAGCCCTGGTTTCGGGCAGAGTATATTTGAGCTAATGTATTAGGTTGAGACTGGATCACTAATTGTTTGAAGGCGCTTTTTTGAAGTTGGCCTTATTTCTTTTGTCCTTTCGTACTGGGAGAAATGCGTGATAGATAGAAACCGACCTGGATTGCTCCGGTCTGAACTCAGATCACGTAGGACTTTAATCGTTGAACAAACGAACCCTTAATAGCTGCTACACCATTAGGATGTCCTGATCCAACATCGAGGTCGAAAACCCTATTGTCGATATGGACTCTAGAATAGGATTGCGCTGTTATCCCTAGGGTAACTTGTTCCGTTGATCAAAATTTTGGATCAATAAGTGATACTATGCTTTGGCCAGTAGGCCTAGGTTTTAATCACTCGGAGGGTTTTTTGTACTCCGAGGTCACCCCAACCGAAATTGTCAACCCATATAAAACTTTGTTATCCCTTGGTGGTATTATTTTGTGATTTTTGGGTTGATTAATTAAAACTCCATAGGGTCCTCTCGTCTTATTGTATTATCCCCGCCTCTTCACGGGGAGGTCAATTTCACTGATTAAAAGTAAGAGAAAATAAAACCCTCGTGTGGCCATTCATACAAGTCCTTATTTAGAGAACAAGTGATTATGCTACCTTTGCACGGTCAAGATACCGCGGCCGTTTAACGATTAGTCACTGGGCAGGAAGTGCCTCTAATACTAGTTATGCTAGAGGTGATGTTTTTGGTAAACAGGCGGGGTTTGTGTTTGCCGAGTTCCTTTTACTTTTTTAAATCTTTCCTTGGTGCACGCCTGTGTTGGGTTAACAGTGTATTTAATAAATAACTTAGTGTTGGGTTATATTTATTGACTGTTAATTATCAGTATAATATCAGTTACTGATAAAAGATTGTGCGAGGAGAAAGTTTTTCTTGTTACTCATATTAACAGTATTACTTCTATAATTAAATAGATTAGTCCAATAATCAGGCTAGGAGTTATTTTATCTATTGTTGGAATTAAAACTTATTTTTGTTGTTGAGCTTGAACGCTTTCTTAATTGGTGGCTGCTTTTAGGCCAACTATGGTTTAAGTTTTATGTTACTCTCTAGTAAAGGTTGTATCCATTTCTAAAAAGCTGTACCTTTTTAGACTAACAATTAAACATACGTTGAAACTTGATGTGGTTTTTAGTATTGTTTAATGTTGAACTGAAATTCCTTTCTTGGACAACCAGCTATCACCAGGCTCGTTAGGCTTTTCACCTCTACTTATAAGTCTTCTCACTATTTTGCCACATAGATGAGTTTGTTCTAATTACTGCTTGTAAGTAGCTCGCCTGGTTTCGGGTAATTTAACTTAAGGTCTCTTTGCTAAATTATTACTAGTTAAGTCATTATTCAAAAGGTACAAGGGGTAAGCTTTGCTTTTTTTTACTTTTAATAATTCTTTCATCTTTCCCTTACGGTACTTTCTCTATAGCGCCATTGATAATTAAGTTTCTATCTCCTATACTTTAAATGTATGGTGAATGTTTTATTTGATTAACTTATAGTAGTAGCGATGTAGGGGGTATGGGCTAGATATAGTTCAAGATGTGCACAAGTTGTGAAATCTTCTAGGTGTAAACTAGATGCTTTGTTTAAGCTACATCTTGTTTTATCCAAGCACACCTTCCGGTATGCTTACCTTGTTACGACTTGTCTCCTCTTGTATACTTGCTTAGCATGGGTTAGTGATCTGGGGCTTTGCTATGGTACTTGAGGAGGGTGACGGGCGGTGTGTGCATGCTTCATGGCCTTATTCAATTAAGCATTTTATTCTTTTTTTTTTTCTCATTCTTTTTTTTGTTTTTTTTTAAACATCTTTATTGGGGTATAATTGCTTTACAATGGTGTGTTAGTTTCTGCCCCATAACAAAGTGAATCAGTTATACATATACATATGTTCCCATATGTCTTCCCTCTTGTGTCTCCCTCCCTCCCACCCTCCCTATCCCACCCCTCCAGGCTGCCACAAAGCACGGAGCCAATATCCCTGTGCCATGCAGTTGCTGCCCACTAGCTATCTACTTTACTACGTTTGTTAGTGTGTATATGTCAATGACTCTCTCTCGCCCTGTCACAGCTCACCCTTCCCCCTCCCCATATCCTCAAGTCCGTTCTCCAGTAGGTCTGCGTCTTTATTCCTGTCTTACCCCTAGGTTCTTCATGACATTTCTTTTTCTTAAATTCCATATATATGTGTTAGCATATGGTATTTGTCTTTTTCTTTCTGACTTACTTCACTCTGTATGACAGACTCTAGGTCTATCCATCTCATTACAAATAGCTCAATTTCGTTTCTTTTTAAGGCTGAGTAATATCTCATTGTATATATGTGCCACATCTTCTTTATCCATTCATCCGATGATGGGCACTTAGGTTGTTTCCATCTCCAGGCTATTGTAAATAGAGCTGCAATGAACATTTTGGTACATGACTCTTTTTGAATTTTGGTTTTCTCAGGGTATATGTCCAGTAGTGGGATTGCTGGGTCATATGGTAATTCTATTTGTAGTTTTTTAAGGAACCTCCATACTGTTCTCCATAGTGGCTGAACCAATTCACATTCCCACCAGCAGTGCAAGAGTGTTCCCTTTTCTCCACACCCTCTCCAGCATTTATTGTTTCTAGATTTTTTTGATGATGGCCATTCTGACTGGTGTGAGATGATATCTCATTGTAGTTTTCATTTGCATTTCTCTAATGATTAATGATGTTGAGCATTCTTTCATGTGTTTGTTGGCAGTCTGTATATCTTCTTTGGAGAAATGTCTATTTAGGTCTTCTGCCCATTTTTGGATTGGGTTGTTTGTTTTTTTGTTATTGAGCTGCTTGTAAATTTTGGAGATTAATCCTTTGTCAGTTGCTTCATTTGCAAATATTTTCTCCCATTCTGAGGGTTGTCTTTTGGTCTTGTTTATGGTTTCCTTTGCTGTGCAAAAGCTTTGAAGTTTCATTAGGTCCCATTTGTTTATTTTTGTTTTTATTTCCATTACTCTAGGAGGTGGGTCAGAAAGGATCTTGCTGTGATTCATGTCATAGAGTGTTCTGCCTATGTTTTCCTCTAAGAGTTTGATAGTTTCTGCCCTTACATTTAGGTCTTTAATCCATTTTGAGCTTATTTTTGTGTATGGTGTTAGGGAGTGATCTAATCTCATACTTTTACATGTACCTGTCCAGTTTTCCCAGCACCATTTATTGAAGAGGCTGTCCTTTCTCCACTATACATTCCTGCCACCTTTATCAAAGATAAGGTGTCCATATGTGTGTGGGTTTATCTCTGGGCTTTCTATCCTGTTCCATTGATCTATCTATCTGTTTTTGTGCCAGTACCATACTGTGTTGATTACTGTAGCTTTGTAGTATAGTCTGAAGTCAGGGAGCCTGATTCCTCCAGCTCCTTTTTTCGTTCTCAAGATTGCTTTGGCTATTCGGGGTCTTTCATGTTTCCATACAAATTGTTCTAGTTCTGTGAAAAATGCCAGTGGTAGTTTGATAGGGATTGCATTGAATCTATAGATTGCTTTGGGTAGTAGAGTCATTTTCACACTGTTAATTCTTCCAATCCAAGAACATGGTATATCTCTGCGTCTATTTGTATCATCTTTAATTTCTTTCATCAGTGTTTTATAATTTTCTGCATACAGGTCTTTTGTCTCCTTAGGTAGGTTTATTCCTAGATATATTATTCTTTTTGTTCCAATGGTAAATGGCAGTGTTTTCTTGATTTCACTTTCAGATTTTTCATCACTAGTATATAGGAATGCCAGAGAATTCTGTGCATTAATTTTGTATCCTGCTACTTTACCAAATTCATTAATTAGCTCTAGTAGTTTTCTGGTAGCATCTTTAGGATTCTCTATGTATAGTACCATGTAATCTGCAAACAGTGACAGCTTTACTTCTTCTTTTCCGATTTGGATTCCTTTTATTTCCTTTTCTTCTCTGACTGCTGTGGCTAAAACTTCCAAAACTATGTTGAATAAGAGTGGTGAGAGTGGGCAACCTTGTCTTCTTACTGATTTTAGTGGAAATGCTTTCAGTTTTTCACCACTGAGGATGATGTTGGCTGTGAGCTTGTCATATATGGCCTTTATTATGTTGAGGAAAGTTCCCCCTATGCCTACTTTCTGCAGGGTTTTTATCATAAATGGGTGTTGAATTTTGTCGAAAGCTTTCTCTGCATCTATTGAGATGATCATATGTTTTTTCTCCTTCAATTTGTTAATATGGTTTATCACATTGATAGATTTGCGTATATTGAAGAATCCTTTCATTCCTGGAATAAAACCCACTTGATCATGGTGTATGATCCTTTTAATGTGTTGTTGGATTCTGTTTGCTAGTATTTTGTTGAGGATTTTTGCATCTATGTTCATCAGTGATATTGGCCTGTAGTTTTCTTTCTTTGTCACATCCTTGTCTGGTTTTGGTATCAAGGTGATGGTGGCCTCGTAGAAGGAATTTGGGAGTGTTCCTCCCTCTGCTATATTTTGGAAGAGTTTGAGAAGGATAGGTGTTAGCTCTTCTCTAAATGTTTGATAGAATTCACCTGTGAAGCCATCTGGTCCTGGGCTTTTGTTTATTGGAAATTTTTAATCACAGTTCCAATTTCAGTGCTTGTGATTGGTCTGTTCATATTTTCTATTTCTTCCTGATTCAGTCTTGGCAGGTTATGCATTTCTAAGAATTTGTCCATTTCTTCCAGATTGTCCATTTTATTGGCATAGAGTTGCTTGTACTAATCTCTCATGATCTTTTTTATTTCTGCAGTGTCAGTTGTTACTTCTCCTTTTTCATTTCTAATTCTATTGATTTGAGTCTCCTCCCTTTTTTTCTTGATGAGTCTGGCTAGTGGTTTATATATTTTGTTTATCTTCTCAAAGAACCAGCTTTTAGTTTTATTGATCTTTGCTATCGTTTCCTTCATTTCTTTTTCATTTATTTCTGATCTGATTTTTATGATTTCTTTCCTTCTGCTAGCTTTGGGGTTTTTTGTTCTTCTTTCTCTAATTGCTTGAGGTGCAAGGTTAGGTTGTTTATTCGAGATGTTTCCTGCTTCTTAAGGTGGGCTTGTATTGGTATAAACTTCTCCCTTAGAACTGCTTTTGCTGCATCCCGTAGGTTTTGGGTCATTGTGTCTCCATTGTCATTTGTTTCTAGGTATTTTTTTATTTCCTCTTTGATTTCTTCAGTGATCACTTCATTATTAAGTCGTGTATTGTTTAGCCTCCATGTGTTTGTATGTTTTACAGATCTTTTCCTGTAATTGATATGTAGTCTCATGGCATTGTGGTCAGAAAAGATACTTGATACAATTTCAATTTTCTTAAATTTACCAAGGCTTGATTTGTGACCCAAGATATGATCTATCCTGGAGAATGTTCCATGGGCACTTGAGAAAAATGTGTATTCTGTTGTTTTTGGATGGAGTGTCCTATAAATATCAATTAAGTCCATCTTGTTTAATGTATCATTTAAAGCTTGTGTTTCCGTATTTATTTTCATTTTGGATGATCTGTCCATGGGTGAAAGTGGGGTGTCAAAGTCCCCTACTATGAATGTGTTACTGTCGATTTCCCCTTTTATGGCTGTTAGCATTTGCCTTATGTATTGAGGTGCTCCTATGTTGGGTGCATTAATATTTACAATTGTTATATCTTCTTCTTGGATCGATCCCTTGATCATTATGTAGTGTCCTTCTTTGTCTCTTTTAATAGTCCTTATTTTAAAGTCTATTTTGTCTGATATGAGAATTGCTACTCCAGCTTTCTTTTGGTTTCCATTTGCATGGAATATCTTTTTCCATCCCCTTACTTTCAGTCTGTATGTGTCTCTAGGTCTGAAGTGGGTCTCTTGTAGACAGCATATATAAGGGTCTTGTTTTTGTATCCATTCAGCCAATCTGTGTCTTTTGGTGGGAGCATTTAGTCCATTTACATTTAAGGTAATTATCAATATGTATGTTCCTATTCCCATTTTCTATATTGTTTTGGGTTCGTTATTATAGGTCTTTTCCTTCTCTTGTGTTTCTTGTCTAGAGAAGTTCCTTTAGCATTTGTTGTAAAGCTGGTTTGGTGGTGCTGAACTCTCTAAGCTTTTGCTTGTCTGTAAAGGTTTTAATTTCTCCATCAAATCTGAATGAGATCCTTGCTGGGTAGAGTAGTCTTGGTTGCAGGTTTTTCTCCTTCATCACTTTCAGTATGTCCTGCCACTCCCTTCTGGCTTGTAGGGTTTCTGCTGAGAGATCAGCAGTTAACCTTATGGGGATTCCCTTGTGTGTTATTTGTTGTTTTTCCCTTGCTGCTTTTAATATGCTTTCTTTGTATTTAATTTTTGACAGTTTGATTAATATGTGTCTTGGCGTATTTCTCCTTGTATTTATCCTGTATGGGACTCTCTGTGCTTCATGGACTTGATTAACTATTTCCTTTCCCATATTAGGGAAGTTTTCAACTATAATCTCTTCAAATATTTTCTCAGTCCCTTTCTTTTTCTCTTCTTCTTCTGGAACCCCTATAATACGAATGTTGGTGCTTTTAATGTTGTCCCAGAGGTCTCTGAGACTGTCCTCAGTTCTTTTCATTCTTTTTTCTTTATTCTGCTCTGCAGTAGTTATTTCCACTATTTTATCTTCCAGGTCACTTATCCGTTCTTCTGCCTCAGTTATTCTGCTATTGATCCCATCTAGAATACTTTTAATTTCATTTATTGTGTTGTTCATCATTGCTTGTTTCATCTTTATTTCTTCTAGGTCTTTGTTAACTGTTTCTTGCATTTTGTCCATTCTGTTTCGAAGATTTTGCATCATCTTTACTGTCAATATTCTGAATTCTTTTTCAGGTAGACTGCCTATTTCCTCTTCATTTGTTAGGTCTGGTGCATTTTTATCTTGCTCCTTTATCTGCTGTGTGTTTTTCTGTCTTCTCATTTTGCTTATCTTACTGTGTTTGGGGTCTCCTTTTTGCAGGCTGCACGTTCGTAGTTCCTGTTGTTTTTGATGTGTGTCTCCAGTGGCTAAGGTTGTTTCAGTGGGTTGTGTAGGCTTCCTGGTGGAGGGGACTAGTGCCTGTGTTGTGGTGGATGAGGCTGGATCTTGTCTCTCTAGTGGGCAGGTTCACGTCTGGTGGTGTGTTTTGGGGTGTCTGTGGCCTTATTATGATTTTAGGCCGCCTCTCTGCTAATGGGTGGGGTTGTGTTCCTGTTTTGCTAGTTGTTTGGCATAGGTTGTCCAACACTGTGTCTTGCTGGTCGTTGAGTGAAGCTGGGTGCTGGTGTTAAGATGGAGGTCTCTGGGAGATTTTCGCCGTTTAATATTATGTGGAGCTGGGAGGTCTCTTGTTGACCAGTGTCCTGAAGTTGGCTCTCCTACCTTAGAGGCAGAGCTCTGACTCCTGGCTGGAGCACCAAGAGCCTTTTATCCACATGGCTCAGAATAAAAGGGAGAAAAAGTAGAGAGAATTAGTAGAAGTATGAAGAAAGAAAGAGGGAAAGGAGGGAAGGAAGGAAAGAAGAGAGAAGCAAAGAAGGAAAGAAAGGAGGGATGGAGGGAGGGAGGAAGGAAGGAAGGAAGGAGGGAAAGAAGGAAAAAAGGCAGAAAGAAAGAAGATACCATAAAAATAAAATAAAGTACAATAAAGTTATTGAATTAAAAAATACTTATTTAAAAAAAAAAAAGGGACAGATAGAACCTTAGGACAAATGTTGGAAGCAAAGCTATACAGAGAAAATCTTACACAGAAGCGTACACATACACCCTCACAAAAAGAGGTGAAGGGGGAAAAATCATAAATCTTGCTCTCAGAGACCACCTCCTCAATTTGGGGTGATTCATTGTCTAAAGGAGGGAAGGAAGGAAAGAAAGAAAGAAAGAAAGAAAGAAAGAAAGAAAGAAAGAAAGAA